>NW_021822543.1:510440-588311 GCF_901001165.1 Salmo trutta
GTCAAAGTAGTGTACTACATAAAGGGAATAGGGTGCCTCACGGGGAAGCAAAATGTAGCTGGCTGTTGTCAGACGGACGGGCCGCTGTCTCTTAATTATGACGTCGTCCCGGGCCGAGAGGAAGGCGCTGGAAGGAGAGTTGAGTCGCTTCGCCGTCTCGTTTGGATTCTACGTTCAGGTGAGGCTGTCATTGTGCTGACGGAGAGCGTGTCATCCATCTTCCTCTCCTCCGTTCCTCTCTGTTCTGTTTTCTTGGTGCCATTTCTGATGATGGAGAGGGTATTATAATGTGCTGCTCCCTCCCTCCTCTCATCCTTTCCTCTCCCACCCCCCCCCTCTCATCTCTGATGATGTTGAAAATGGCAGGGCCGTGGTTTTGTCTTTCAATAATGCACTGCTTAAGAGGCTTTCATGAAGCCTGTACTGCCTGAGCTCTATGCTGGCTGGCTCCAGTCTACAAATTGCTGAATCACAGTACAGGGAGAAACGGAGAGTGAGGGAGAAACGGAGAGTGAGGGAGAAACGGAGAGTGAGGGAGAAACGGAGAGTGAGGGAGAAACGGAGAGTGAGGGAGAAACGGAGAGTGAGGGAGAAACGGAGAGTGAGGGAGAAACGGAGAGGGAGGGAGGGAGAAACGGAGAGGGAGGGAGGGAGAAACAGAGAGGGAGGGAGGGAGAAACAGAGAGGGAGGGAGGGAGAAACAGAGAGGGAGGGAGGGAGAAACAGAGAGGGAGGGAGGGAGAAACAGAGAGGGAGGGAGGGAGAAACAGAGAGGGAGGGAGGGAGAAACAGAGAGAGAGGGAGAGAGGGAGAGAGGGAGGGAGGGAGGGAGGGAGGGAGAGAGGGAGAGAGGGGGAGAGGGGGAGGGAGAGAGAGACCCAGTCAGGGTGCTCTCTATCTCAGAGTAGTACCCTGGAGCTACGAGTATCACCCGTGTATTACTCCTATCGTCTCCCCCTGAAGGGCCTCGTCTGCCTCGTCTTGGAGATTCTACGTCTTTCAAGACGTCGCTTTAACGCTACGGCTTCTTTACCCCATCGTAACGTTTAACCCTGCATTCCTCTGGCGAGATTTTGGCCCTTTTTGTTGTTGTTGTGAGATTATAAAGTTCGCTCATCAGTACCAAATGGGCAGTTATTTTTGAGAAGTGGTGTTTTTTTTAAGTAGGAGAGAAAATGGCTGAAATCAACAACAAAAATGTCCAAATCAAAATGTCTGTTAGGATGTTAATACTCTTCAACCTGTGAACGTGGATCCTTCTGGAGTCTGACCTTGTTCAAACTGACCAACTGACTTTGTTTTGAATGACTGCTGTGACGAGCTGTCTGCTGGTGGGAAGAGACTGATCTATCTGCTGAAGGTCACTGCAGGGCCACTACAGTGATGTTCTGCGTCCCACATGTCAACCTGTATGTTTTAAACAGCTATTTGTTAATCGTTTTAAACGCTAAGAAAATGATCTTTAAATTACATATGAATTCACAATGCAGATATGGTCCTGTGTATGACCACTAGGGGGTAATGAAGTTCAATCTACCACAGTTATGGCTACCTACCAGGCGGCGTCAGGGCAACCTACCAGGCGGCGTCGGGGCTACCTACCAGGTGGTGTTATAGCTACCTACCAGGCGGCGTTATGGCTACCTACCAGGCGGCGTTATGGCTACCTACCAGGCGGCGGTATGGCTACCTACCAGGCGGCGTCGGGGCTACCTACCAGGCGGCGTCAGGGCTACCTACCAGGCGGTGTTATAGCTACCTACCAGGAGGCGTCAGGGCTACCTACCAGGAGGCGTCAGGGCTACCTACCAGGCGGCGTCAGGGCTACCTACCAGGCGGCGTCAGGGCTACCTACCAGGTGGTGTTATAGCTACCTACCAGGAGGCGTCAGGGCTACCTACCAGGCGGCGTCAGGGCTACCTACCAGGCGGCGTCAGGGCTACCTACCAGGCGGCGTCAGGGCTACCTACCAGGCGGCGTCAGGGCTACCTACCAGGCGGCCGGCGTCGGGGCTACCTACCAGGCGGCCGGCGTCGGGGCTACCTACCAGGCGGCCGGCGTCGGGGCTACCTACCAGGCGGCCGGCGTCGGGGCTACCTACCAGGCGGCCGGCGTCGGGGCTACCTACCAGGCGGCCGGCGTCGGGGCTACCTACCAGGCGGCCGGCGTCGGGGCTACCTACCAGGCGGCCGGCGTCGGGGCTACCTACCAGGCGGCCGGCGTCGGGGCTACCTACCAGGCGGCCGGCGTCGGGGCTACCTACCAGGCGGCCGGCGTCGGGGCTACCTACCAGGCGGCCGGCGTCGGGGCTACCTACCAGGCGACGTTCACCTTACTGCTGTACTACACCCACTTAGCAAGAATGGTAGTTTATGCAGTTTTTAGGTTTCACACCTCTAATTCCCTATATATTGCTTACTTTTGACCATGGCCCATAGGTTGCCATTTGGCACACATCCTAACTGGGGCTGTAATGAAGTTTCTGGCCACCCTCTCCTCACTCAAAAGGCACATTTTTTTTGTTGCTTTGGACTCGGCTTCACAGGCTGTCCGCGTTCCCCAGCGGGCCAAAGAACCGACTGATCATTAAAGAACACATTTCTGGACCATCAAGAATGAAGTGGGATTCCTGAGTGAATAGTCGTAGGTTAATGCCGTTTTGGCACGTACCACACCAACCTGCCAAGATTCACACCTGCGGGAAAATTGGGACGGGAGGAAAATAATTGGGATGGAGAGTCGGAGAGCGAGAGAGAGAGAGAGGGAGAGAGAAAGACAGCGTGAGAGAGCGAGAGACAGCGCGTGGGAGAGGTGGAGAGAGAGACAGGGAGAGACGGAGAGCGAGAGGGGTGAAGAGAGAGACTGGGAGAGAGAAAAGACTGGGCGTGGGCATCCTTCCTCTGCTGTGTCTGCTCCCCTGCAGAGTGGAGGGTTATTTATATGGACCAACACTACAGGGGTTATTAATATGGACCGACACTACAGGGGTTATTTATATGGACCAACACTACAGGGGTTATTAATATGGACCAACACTACAGGGGTTATTAATATGGACCGACACTACAGGGGTTATTAATATGGACCTACACTACAGGGGTTATTAATATGGACCAACACTACAGGGGTTATTAATATGGACCGACACTACAGGGGTTATTAATATGGACCGACACTACAGGGGTTATTAATATGGACCGACACTACAGGGGTTATTAATATGGACCAACACTACAGGGGTTATTAATATGGACCTACACTACAGGGGTTATTAATATGGACCAACACTACATGGGTTATTAATATGGACCGACACTACAGGGGTTATTAATATGGACCGACACTACAGGGGTTATTAATATGGACCAACACTACAGGGATTATTAATATGGACCAACACTACAGGGGTTATTAATATGGACCAACACTACAGGGGTTATTAATATGGACCAACACTACAGGGGTTATTAATATGGACCAACACTACAGGGGTTATTAATATGGACCGACACTACAGGGGTTATTTATATGGACCGACACTACAGGGGTTATTTATATGGACCGACACTACAGGGGTTATTAATATGGACCGACACTACAGGGGTTATTAATATGGACCGACACTACAGGGGTTATTAATATGGACCGACACTACAGGGGTTATTAATATGGACCGACACTACAGGGGTTATTAATATGGACCGACACTACAGGGGTTATTAATATGGACCGACACTACAGGGGTTATTAATTTGGAAGAACACTAAAGGGGTTATTTATATGGACCGACACTACAGGGGTTATTAAGATGGACCGACACTACAGGGGTTATTAATATGGACCGACACTACAGGGGTTATTAATATGGACCGACACTACAGGGGTTATTAATTTGGAAGAACACTACAGGGGTTATTTATATGGACCAACACTACAGGGGTTATTAATATGGACCGACACTACAGGGGTTATTAATATGGACCAACACTACAGGGGTTATTTATATGGACCATCACTACAGGGGTTATTAATATGGACCAACACTACAGGGGTTATTAAGATGGACCAACACTACAGGGGTTATTAATATGGACCAACACTACAGGGGTTATTAAGATGGACCAACACTACAGGGGTTATTAATATGGACCAACACTACAGGGGTTATTAATATGGACCGACACTTCAGGGGTTATTAATATGGACCGACACTTCAGGGGTTATTAATATGGACCGACACTACAGGGGTTATTAATATGGACCTACACTACAGGGGTTATTAATATGGACCTACACTACAGGGGTTATTAATATGGACCAACACTACAGGGGTTATTAATATGGACCAACACTACAGGGGTTATTTATATGGACCAACACTACAGGGGTTATTAATATGGACCAACCCTACAGGGGTTATTAATATGGACCAACACTACAGGGGTTATTAATATGGACCAACACTACAGGGGTTATTAATATGGACCAACACTACAGATACGGCTGATTTCTGATGTGATATCTCTCCCTGGCAAGATGCGATATCTCTCCCTGGACAGATGCGATATCTCTCCCTGGACAGATGCGATATCTCTCCCTGGCCAGATGCGATATCTCTCCCTGGACAGATGGGATATCTCTCCCTGGACAGATGGGATATCTCTCCCTGGACAGATGGGATATCTCTCCCTGGACAGATGGGATATCTCTCCCTGGACAGATGCGATATCTCTCCCTGGACAGATGGGATATCTCTCCCTGGACAGATGGGATATCTCTCCCTGGACAGATGGGATATCTCTCCCTGGACAGATGGGATATCTCTCCCTGGACAGATGGGATATCTCTCCCTGGACAGATGGGATATCTCTCCCTGCACAGATGGGATATCTCTCCCTGGACAGATGGGATATCTCTCCCTGGACAGATGGGATATCTCTCCCTGGACAGATGGGATATCTCTCCCTGGCCAGATGGGATATCTCTCCCTGGACAGATGCGATATCTCTCCCTGGACAGATGCGATATCTCTCCCTGGACAGATGTGATACAGATGTGATATCTCTCCCTGGACAGATGTGATATCTCTCCCTGGACAGATGTGATACAGATGTGATATCTCTCCCTGGACAGATGTGATATCTCTCCCTGGACAGATGTGATACAGATGTGATATCTCTCCCTGGACAGATGTGATATCTCTCCCTGGACAGATGTGATACAGATGTGATATCTCTCAATGGTTTACTGTTGTCGTTTACAGACAGATGATTGGTTATGTTAAGAGAGGTCTGGCCTACCATGTCTCTGCTGTCCTGCAGCACTAGGTTTTAAGCCTAGTTGTCGTTTTCAGAGAGACTTGATTACCGCTAGCTAAAGAAGTCTGTCACTTACTCTGTGCTGCTGCTCTAAGTTTCACTGTTGTCATTATCAGAGACATGATTATCTTTGTTAAGAGAAGTCTGTCAACCAGCAGGCCTTTTTTCTCTCAAATTATAAACTCATCACGTTGTCAGAGTTAAAGCAACACCCATCAAGTGTCTGCTTCACTGAGTCCAGGGCTGTAACAGTTGTCTGCTTCACTGAGCCCAGGGCTGTAACAGTTGTCTGCTTCACTGAGCCCATGGCTGTAACGGTTGTCTGCTTCACTGAGCCCAGGGCTGTAACGGTTGTCTGCTTCACTGAGCCCAGGGCTGTAACGGTTGTCTGCTTCACTGAGCCCAGGGCTGTAACGGTTGTCTGCTTCACTGAGCCCAGGGCTGTAACAGTTGTCTGCTTCACTGAGCCCAGGGCTGTAACGGTTGTCTGCATCACTGAGCCCAGGGCTGTAACGGTTGTCTGCATCACTGAGCCCAGGGCTGTAACGGTTGTCTGCATCACTGAGCCCAGGGCTGTAACGGTTGTCTGCATCACTGAGCCCAGGGCTGTAACGGTTGTCTGCTTCACTGAGTCCAGGGCTGTAACAGTTGTCTGCTTCACTGAGCCCAGGGCTGTAACAGTTGTGTTTGTCACCATTTTGATCCAAGAAAAACAACATCTCTATGCATCTGCAAAGAGTGAAACAGCATGTCAACAGTCAGGTAGGTTTGTATTGATGGAAAACACATTGTTTGAAATGTCTACATTAACTTGCCAATCAAATGCCATTGACTGCGTTGCTATTTTAGGACAGGGGAGGTAGAGACAGGGTGAGGGTTGTAGTATTTTAGGGGAGATAGAGACAGGGTGAGGGTTGTAGTATTTTAGGGGAGGTAGAGACAGGGTGAGGGTTGTAGTATTTTAGGGGAGGTAGAGACAGGGTGAGGGTTGTAGTATTTTAGTACCACGACTGTCTGACCTATCCTTTATATGTCCCATCAATTCCTTGTAGCAGGTCTGACATTTACCTATTTCCCCATGATGTTCCTTCTGCATGTTTTTCCAGAGGCTGTATGGCCAGGAGTGGGAGAGGATTCAATTCAGAATTGATTTACGGCATTGACGAGACAAGCCTAATTAAGCTACCAGGAATGGTTGGCTTGACGTGGGTGGAACTGAACTTTTCACAACAGCAAAACAGAGTAATCATTTTATTTTTCTTACCACTGGTCTCTTTTTCTCTCTCTGTTCTGAGTATAGAAAACACCCCAGATGCACAATACATCTGTAAAATACATTCATCAATCAAACATATGGTCCGTAGGAAGACTACACATCCAGTCCCATGGGGCGGCAGCGTAGCCTATTGGTTAGAGCGTTGGACTAGTAACCGAAAGGTTGCAAGATTGAATCCCCGAGCTGACAAAGTAAAAGTCTATCGTTCTGCCCCTGAACAAGGCAGTTAACCCACTGTCCCTAGGCTGTCATTGTAAATAAGAATTTGTTCTTAACTGACTTGCCTAGTTAAATTAAGGCAAAATCACTTTTGATTAGCTCACCAGTCTTCATCGGTAGGTTTCATACATAGTCCTAAATCCTTTGTAATATTAGTGTGTTTTAGAATCCAGGACACGTCTACAACATCCATGTTTTTGTGGATTAATTAAGATTCTTATTGGCTTCCTGTCAACTTCCCAAATGAAGGAAGTGATGGTTGTGTATTTGTCAACGTTACGTTATGTGGCCCAGGGCTAGCTTCAGGGTGTTTGTTAACGTTATGTGACCCAGGGCTAGCTTCAGGGTGTTTGTTAACGTTATGACCCAGGGCTAGCTTCAGGGTGTTTGTTAACGTTATGTGCCCCAGGGCTAGCTTCAGGGTGTTTGTTAACGTTATGCCCCAGGGCTAGCTTCAGGGTGTTTGTTAACGTTACGTTATGTGGCCCAGGGCTAGCTTCAGGGTGTTTGTTAACGTTATGTGCCCCAGGGCTAGCTTCAGGGTGTTTGTTAACGTTATGTGCCCCAGGGCTAGCTTCAGGGTGTTTGTTAACGTTATGACCCAGGGCTAGCTTCAGGGTGTTTGTTAACGTTACGTTATGTGACCCAGGGCTAGCTTCAGGGTGTTTGTTAACGTTACTTTATGAAACCCAGGGCTAGCTTCAGGGTGTTTGCTAACGTTATGTGACCCAGGGATAGCTTCAGGGTGTTTGTTAACGTTATGTGACCCAGGGCTAGCTTCAGGGTGTTTGTTAACGTTATGTAACCCAGGGCTAGCTTCAGGGTGTTTGTTAACGTTATGTGGCCCAGGGCTAGCTTCAGGGTGTTTGTCAACGTTACGTTATGTGACCCAGGGCTAGCTTCAGGGTGTTTGTTAACGTTATGTGACCCAGGGCTAGCTTCAGGGTGTTTGTTAACGTTATGTGGCCCAGGGCTTGCTTCTCTCCCTGGACAGATGCGATATCTCTCCCTGGACAGATGTGATACAGATGCGATATCTCTCCCTGGACAGATGCGATATCTCTCCCTAGACAGATGCGATATCTCTCCCTGGACAGATGTGATACAGATGTGATATCTCTCCCTGGACAGATGTGATATCTCTCCCTGGACAGATGTGATACAGATGTGATATCTCTCCCTGGACAGATGTGATATCTCTCCCTGGACAGATGTGATACAGATGTGATATCTCTCCCTGGACAGATGTGATATCTCTCCCTGGACAGATGTGATACAGATGTGATATCTCTCAATGGTTTACTGTTGTCATTTACAGACAGATGATTGGGAGCCAGAGATCAAGATAGCCTGACCTGTTCCCGACCCCAACAGATTCCGCTGGCCTTGACAGATTCCGCTGGCCTTGACAGATTCTGCTGTTATTTTCTGTAGTTGCCAGTAGGTAACAGGCTGTTATTTGCTGTAGTTGCCAGTAGGTAACAGGCTGTTATTTGCTGTAGTTGCCAGTAGGTAACAGGCTGTTATTTGCTGTAGTTGCCAGTAGGTAACAGGCTGTTATTTGCTGTAGTTGCCAGTAGGTAACAGGCTGTTATTTCCTGTAGTTGCCAGTAGGTAACAGGCTGTTATTTGCTGTAGTTGCCAGTAGGTAACAGGCTGTTATTTGCTGTAGGTGCCAGTAGGTAACAGGCTGTTATTTGCTGTAGGTGCCAGTAGGTAACAGGCTGTTATTTGCTGTAGGTGCCAGTAGGTAACAGGCTGTTATTTGCTGTAGTTGCCAGTAGGTAACAGGCTGTTATTTCCTGTAGTTGCCAGTAGGTAACAGGCTGTTATTTGCTGTAGTTGCCAGTAGGTAACAGGCTGTTATTTGCTGTAGGTGCCAGTAGGTAACAGGCTGTTATTTGCTGTAGGTGCCAGTAGGTAACAGGCTGTTATTTGCTGTAGGTGCCAGTAGGTAACAGGCTGTTATTTGCTGTAGTTGCCAGTAGGTAACAGGCTGTTATTTCCTGTAGTTGCCAGTAGGTAACAGGCTGTTATTTCCTGTAGTTGCCAGTAGGTAACAGGCTGTTATTTCCTGTAGTTGCCAGTAGGTAACAGGCTACACCAGCGGTCGGCAACCCTTTCCATTTGGATACCAGTTCATCTTACCATTTCTACCGATCTGTGTGCAAGTTATGATTTTCAAATGCACATGGAACAATTTATAATAACGTTTTTATCTCAATCATTGTTGTTAATCAAAATTCTAAAAGTAACTTCTATTACCAATTATTTTAAAAATAGCCCGACATAAAGCCAACAAATACAAACATTGCAGCCTGCAGGTAGAAAATATCCTGATTAAAAATAAATATCCTATGAATCACAAAGGCTACACATGGCCTGACTGCAACGAACTTCAAACATTATCCACTATTAACTTGTGTCTGGTCTGAAGCTCCTTGAAACATTATCAACTATTAACTTGTGTCTGGTCTGAAGCTCCTTGAAACATTATCAACTATTAACTTGTGTCTGGTCTGAAGCTCCTTGAAACATTATCAACTATGATCTTGTGTCGGGTCTGAAGCTACTTGAAACATTATCAACTATTATCTTGTGTCGGGTCTGAAGCTCCTTGAAACATTATCAACTATTATCTTGTGTCTGGTCTGAAGCTACTTGAAACATTATCAACTATTAACTTGTGTCTGGTCTGAAGCTCCTTGAAACATTATCAACTATTATCTTGTGTCGGGTCTGAAGCTCATACTAGCTAACTTGCTACATTGTATAGAATATTCTGGGCCCTTCAAGAGTTTCTCCCTCAAGTGAGCTCCATACAGACAGACATCGCTGTAGACCATTTGGGTAATGGATAACAAGTAATCAGGTAGAATTATTCTATACTTTCCACCGGATCAGAGCATTACGTTTTCTCCCTTTCACTCTGAGTGGTTATGGAAAGACAGTGAGCTGGAAAGGTATTTTAAATGAGCTATGTTGAGGATATATTGTCATTCTCAATATATTTAAAAACAGACTCTGTTTACTTGCTGTTTTGAGATGAAGAAAAAACTACTTTGAGGAGCTCCACAGTGATGGTGAGTTAAGACAATCAGAAATACAAATCAGATCCCCAAATGGACACATTTATAGACCTACTTTTATGTGTAATCAGGGCCAGGTAGCCTATAGACCTACTTTTATGTGTAATCAGGGCCAGGTAGCCTATAGACCTACTTCTATGTGTAATCAGGCCAGGTAGTCTATAGACCTACTTCTATATGTAATCAGGGCCAGGTAGTCTATAGACCTACTTCTATGTGTAATCTGGTAGTCTATAGACCTACTTCTATGTGTAATCAGGGCCAGGTAGTCTATAGACCTACTTCTATATGTAATCAGGGCCAGGTAGTCTATAGACCTACTTCTATGTGTAATCAGGCCAGGTAGTCTATAGACCTACTTCTATGCGTAATCAGGGCCAGGTAGCCTATAGACCTACTTCCAAATGTAATCAGGGCCAGGTAGTCGATAGACCTACTTCTATGTGTAATCTGGTAGTCTATAGACCTACTTCTATGTGTAATCAGGGCCAGGTAGTCTATAGACCTACTTCTATGTGTCATCAGGTCGTCTATAGACCTACTTCTATGTGTAATCAGGGCCAGGTAGTCTATAGACCTACTTCTATGTGTAATAAGGGCCAGATAGTCTATAGACCTACTACTATGTGTAATCAGGGCCAGGTAGTCTATAGAACTACTTCTATGTGTAATCAGGGCCAGGTAGTCTATAGATCTACTTCTATGTGTAATCAGGGCCAGGTAGTCTATAGACCTACTTCTATGTGTAATCAGGGCCAGGTAGTCTATAGACCTACTTCTATGTGTAATCAGGGCCAGGTAGTCTATAGACCTACTTCTATGTGTAATCAGGGCCAGGTAGTCTATAGACCTACTTCTATGTGTAATCAGGGCCAGGTAGTCTATAGACCTACTTCTATGTGTAATCAGGGCCAGGTAGTCTATAGACCTACTTCTATGTGTAATCAGGGCCAGGTAGTCTATAGACCTACTTCTATGTGTAATCAGGGCCAGGAAGTCTATAGACCTACTTCTATGTGTAATCAGGGCCAGGTAGTCTATAGTCCTACTTCTATGTGTAATCAGGGCCAGGTAGTCTATAGACCTACTTCTATGTCTAATCAGGGCCAGGTAGTCTATAGACCTACTTCTATGTGTAATCTGGTAGTCTATAGACCTACTGCTATGTTTAATCAGGGCCAGGTAGTCTATAGACCTACTTCTATGTGTCATCAGGTCGTCTATAGACCTACTTCTATGTGTAATCAGGGCCAGGTAGTCTATAGACCTACTTCTATGTGTAATAAGGGCCAGATAGTCTATAGACCTACTACTATGTGTAATAAGGGCCAGATAGTCTATAGACCTACTACTATGTGTAATCAGGGCCAGGTAGTCTATAGACCTACTTCTATGTGTCATCAGGTCGTCTATAGACCTACTTCTATGTGTAATCAGGGCCAGGTAGTCTATAGACCTACTTCTATGTGTAATAAGGGCCAGATAGTCTATAGACCTACTACTATGTGTAATCAGGGCCAAGTAGTCTATAGACCTACTTCTATGTGTCATCAGGTCGTCTATAGACCTACTTCTATGTGTAATCAGGACCAGATAGTCTATAGACCTACTTCTATGTGTAATCAGGGCCAGGTAGACTATAGACCTACTTCTATGTGTAATCAGGGCCAGGTAGTCTATAGACATACTTCTATATGTAATCAGGGCCAGGTAGTCTATAGACCTACTTCTATGTGTAATCAGGCCAGGTAGTCTATAGACCTACTTCTATATGTAATCAGGGCCTGGTAGACTATAGACCTACTTCTATATGTAATCAGGGCCAGGTAGTCTATAGACCTACTTCTATGTGTAATCAGGGCCAGGTAGTCTATAGACCTACTTCTATATGTAATCAGGGCCAGGTAGTCTATAGACCTACTTCTATGTGTAATCAGGGCCAGGTAGCCTATAGACCTACTTCTATGTGTAATCAGGTAGTCTATAGACCTACTTCTATGTGTAATCAGGGCCAGGTAGTCTATAGACCTACTTCTATATGTAATCAGGGCCAGGTAGTCTATAGACCTACTTCTATGTGTAATCAGGTAGTCTATAGACCTACTGCTATGTGTAATCAGGGCCAGGTAGTCTATAGACCTACTGCTATGTTTAATCAGGGCCAGGTAGTCTATAGACCTACTTCTATGTGTAATCAGGGCCAGGTAGTCTATAGACCTACTTCTATGTGTAATCAGGGCCAAGTAGTCTATAGACCTACTTCTATGTGTAATCAGGGCCAGGTAGTCTATAGACCTACTTCTTTGTGTAATCAGGCCAGGTAGACTATAGACCTACTGCTATGTGTAATCAGGGCCAGGTAGTCTATAGACCTACTTCTATGTGTAATCAGGCCAGGTAGACTATAGACCTACTTCTATGTGTAATCAGGGCCAGGTAGTCTATAGACCTACTACTATGTGTAATCAGGCCAGGTAGACTATAGACCTACTTCTATGTGTAATCAGGGCCAGGTAGTCTATAGACCTACTACTATGTGTAATCAGGCCAGGTAGACTATAGACCTACTTCTATGTGTAATCAGGGCCAGGTAGTCTATAGACCTACTACTATGTGTAATCAGGGCCAGGTAGTCTATAGACCTTCTTCTATGAGTGCAGATCCTTCCTCAACATTGACAGGAGCTCCAAACAGAAGACAGTGAATAAATGGACGTCTCCTAAATGGAATGAAATAAACCAAAACGTGTTCCTCACTAGTGCAGCGTAGATTGAAGACTGCAAACAACGTGTCCAATCAGACAACGAGAAGGGTAAACGACTGGAATAATAATATATTGGATGAGTCCACAATGGATGAGTCCACTGAGACGGGCCTCCACAATGGATAAGTCCACTGAGACAGGCCTCCACAATGGATGAGTCCACTGAGACAGGCCTCCACAATGGATGAGTCCACTGAGACGGGGCTCCACAATGGATGAGTCCACTGAGACAGGCCTCCACAATGGATGAGTCCACTGAGACAGGCCTCCACAATGGATGAGTCCACTGAGACAGGCCTCCACAATGGATGAGTCCACTGAGACAGGCCTCCACAATGGATGAGTCCACTGAGACAGGCCTCCACAATGGATGAGTCCACTGAGACAGGCCTCCACAATGGATGAGTCCACTGAGACAGGCCTCCACAATGGATGAGTCCACTGAGACAGGCCTCCACAATGGATGAGTCCACTGAGACAGGCCTCCGCAATGGATGAGTCCACTGAGACGGGCCTCCGCAATGGATGAGTCCACTGAGACAGGCCTCCACAATGGATGAGTCCACTGAGACAGGCCTCCACAATGGATCAGTCCATTGAGACAGGCCTCCACAATGGATCAGTCCACTGAGACAGGTGTGAATCAGACAAGCGTCTCGTGTGCCATAAATCTCTGTCTCTCTCTCTCTCTCTCTCTCTCTCTCTCTCTCTCTGTCTCTCTCTCTCTCTCTGTCTCTCTCTCTGTCTCTCTCTCTGTCTCTGTCTCTGTCTCTCTCTCTCTCTCTCTCTGTCTCTCTCTCTCTCTGTCTCTCTCTCTCTCTGTCTCTCTCTCTCTCTCTCTCTCTGTCTCTCTCTCTGTCTCTCTCTCTCTCTGTCTCTCTCTCTGTCTCTCTCTCTCTCTGTCTCTCTGTCTCTCTGTCTCTCTGTCTCTCTCTCTCTCTGTCTCTCTCTCTCTGTCTCTCTCTCTCTGTCTCTCTCGCTCTCTGTCAATTCAACACAATTCAAAGAGTTTTGTTAGCATGGGAGACGTGATTACTTTCCCAAAGCAAGTAGAATAGACAGACAGTAAGGTAAATGAACAGTAACATGACACCCAGAAGAGGTTTAGAATAGAGACATGTCAGGTGTTATTACTGCCTACAGTGTAGTGTTGTAACGATGTGCAAGGAGTTAAAGTAGAGAAGGGAAAATAAATCAACATAAATATGGGTTGTATTTATAATTGTTGTTTGTCTTCACTGGTTGACCTTTTCTTGTGGCAACAGGTCACACATCTTACTGCTGTGATGTCACACTGTGGTATTTCACCCAGTAGATATGCGAGTTTCTCAAAATCGGGTTTGTTATGGAATTCTTTGTGGATCTGTGTAATCTGAGGGAAATATGTGTCTCTAATATGGTCCTACATTGGGCAGGAGGTTAGGAAGTGCAGCTCAGTTTCCACCTCATGTTGTGGGCAGTGTTGCACATAGCCTGTCTTCTCTTGAGAGCCAGGTCTGCCTACGGTGGTCTTTCTCAATAGCAAGGCTCTGCTCACTGAGTCTGTACATAGTCAAAGCTTTCCTTAAGTTTGGGTCAGTCAAAGTGGTCAGGTATTCTGCCACTGTGTTCTCTCTGTTCAGGGTTCAAAAAACATATTTTGCTCAGTTTTTTTGGTTAATTATTTAAAAGTACTTTTTGTTTTCTCATGATTTGGTTGGGTCTAATTGTGTTGCTGTCCTGGGGCTCTGTGGGGTCTGTTTGTGTTTGTGAACATAGGACCAGCTGGCTAAAGGGACTCTTCTCCAGGTTCATCTCTCTGTAGTTGATGGCTTTGTTAAGGAAGGTTTGGGAATCGCTTCCTTTTAGGTGGTTGTAGAATTTATCGGCTCTTTTCTGGATTTTGATAATTAGCGTGAATCATCCTAATTCTGCTCTGCATTATTTGGTGTTTTACGTTGAACACAGAGGATATTTTTGCAGAATTCTGTATGTAGAGCATCTCTCGCTCTGTCCGTCTCTCGCTCGCTCTGTCCGTCTCTCGCTCGCTCTGTCCGTCTCTCGCTCGCTCTGTCTGTCTCTCGCTCGCTCTGTCCGTCTCTCCCTCGCTCTGTCCGTCTCTCCCTCGCTCTGTCCGTCTCTCCCTCGCTCTGTCCGTCTCTCGCTCTGTCCGTCTCTCCCTCGCTCTGTCCCTCCCTCCCTCGCTCTGTCCCTCCTTCGCTCTGTCCCTCCCTCCCTCGCTCTGTCCCTCCCTCCCTCGCTCTGTCCCTCCCTCCCTCGCTCTGTCCCCTCCCTCCCTCGCTCTGTCCCTCCCTCCCTCGCTCTGTCCCTCCCTCCCTCGCTCTGTCCCTCCATCCCTCGCTCTGTCCCTCCCTCCCTCCCTCGTTCTGTCCCTCCCTCCCTCCCTCGCTCTGTCCCTCCCTCCCTCCCTCCCTCGCTCTGTCCCTCCCTCCCTCCCTCCCTCCCTCGCTCTGTCCGTCTCTCCCTCGCTCTGTCCCTCCCTCCCTCCCTCGCTCTGTCCGTCTCTCCCTCCCTCGCTCTGTCCGTCTCTCCCTCCCTCGCTCTGTCCGTCTCTCCCTCCCTCGCTCTGTCCGTCTCTCCCTCCCTCGCTCTGTCCGTCTCTCCCTCGCTCTGTCCGTCTCTCCCTCGCTCTGTCCGTCTCTCCCTCGCTCTGTCCGTCTCTCCCTCGCTCTGTCCGTCTCTCCTCGCTCTCCGTCTCTCCCTCGCTCTGTCCGTCTCTCGCTCTGTCCGTCTCTCCCTCGCTCTGTCCGTCTCTCCCTCGCTCTGTCTCCCTCTCTCTCGCTCTGTACTTCTCTCTCTCTCTCTCTCTCTCTCGTTCTCTCTTTGTCGTTGAGAAAAGTGAGGGAGAGGACATAGTATGGAGCAGCTGAACTCCATGATTTAGACTCCAATCAGGGCCAGGGGGAAGGAGGTGCAGGGAAAGGCCTATGGTTTATGAGCCAAAGCTCAGAGACTCTCTGCCTGCCCACTGACAGAGCCAGCCAGACCAGACTCTCTGGATGCTCCCAAATGGCACCCTATTCCCTATATAGTGCACTCCTTTTGATTAGAGCCTCTAAGGGTCAGGTCTAAAGTAGTGCACTATATAGGGATTATGGTGCCATTTGGAATGTACTATGTCTCCCGAGTCCTCCAGAGTTAATTTATGACCCGGAGGCCACAACAGAGGAGCAGGAGAGAGGCACACACCAGAGAAGAATACTTGTAGTAAAAGTAAAAACGTTGTTAAAATATATTTATGAAGCACTTATGCAGCCCAGGTCGGGGAGTGTGTTCTGTTCACTGGTAAACCGTGATCTACAGCGGTCTGTTCAGAGAAACGCTCCAATCAGAGAGAACGGAACAGAGCTGCTATCGCCTCCACTCCCACCTCCTTCCTGCTCCAACACTAAACCATTCTGTCTTACTGCTCTAACCTCCTTCCTGCTCCAACACTAAACCATTCTGTCTTACTGCTCTAACCTCCTACCTGCTCCAACACTAAACCATTCTGTCTTACTGCTCTAACCTCCTTCCTGCTCCAACACTAAACCATTCTGTCTTACTGCTCTAACCTCCTCCTGCTCCAACACTAAACCATTCTGTCTTACTGCTCTAACCTCCTACCTGCTCCAACACTAAACCATTCTGTCTTACTGCTCTAACCTCCTTCCTGCTCCAACACTAAACCATTCTGTCTTACTGCTCTAACCTCCTTCCTGCTCCAACACTAAACCATTCTGTCTTACTGCTCTAACCTCCTTCCTGCTCCAACACTAAACCATTCTGTCTTACTGCTCTAACCTCCTTCCTGCTCCAACACTAAACCATTCTGTCTTACTGCTCTAACCTACTCCCTGCCAGTGGTGGCCCTACTCCCTGCCAGTGGTGGCCCTACTCCCTGCCAGTGGTGGCCCTACTCCCTGCCAGTGGTGGGCCCTACTCCCTGCCAGTGGTGGCCCTACTCCCTGCCAGTGGTGGCCCTACTCCCTGCCAGTGGTGGCCCTACTCCCTGCCAGTGGTGGCCCTACTCTCTGCCAGTGGTGGCCCTACTCTCTGCCAGTGGTGGCCCTACTCTCTGCCAGTGGTGGCCCTACTCTCTGCCAGTGGTGGCCCTACTCCAGACCGGTATGAACATTTTTCCAACGGTCCATCAGTAAATCCTCCAAAGATCTTAAATACACATCTCACAGCTCTCCAGGGAGGCTGCCCCCTCTTTCCTCCCTTGGGTCACACCAAGAATGCCCCCCTCTCCCCCCCCCTTATTGCCCCCTCTGTCCCCCGTCTTATTGCCCCCTCTCTCCCCCGTCTTATTGCCCCCTCTCTCCCCCGTCTTATTGCCCCCTCTCTCCCCCGTCTTATTGCCCCCTCTCTCCCCCGTCTTCTTGCCCCCTCTCTCCCCCGTCTTCTTGCCCCCTCTCTCCCCCATCTTCCTGACAGAACATCCTTCACCCCTCACACCATCACTTCCTGTCTCAGGATCACACAGGTTCTTGTTTTTTTCATTTCGATGGAGAGAATTTCATTAATACTGATCCCTTAGGAAATCTACTACACAGACACACACAGAGACACACACACAGAGACACACACACAGAGACACACACACCAAGACACACACCAGAGACACACACGCACGCAGAGACACACACGCACGCAGAGACACACACACGCACCGAGAGACACACACACACGCAAGACACACACGCACGCGAGCACACACCACGCAGAGACACACACGCACGCAGAGACACAACACGCACGCAGAGACACACCCGCACGCAGAGACACACACGCACGCAGAGACACACAGCCACGCAGAGAGGAACACACACGCACGCAGAGACACACACGCACGCAGGAGGACACACACGCACGCAGAGACACACACGCACGCAGAGACACACACGCACGCAGAGACACACACGCACGCAGAGACACACACGCACGCAGGAGACACACACGCACGCGAGACACACACGCACGCAGAGACACACACGCACGCAGAGACCAACACGCACGCAGAGACACACAACGCACGCCAGAGACACACACGCACGCAGAGGACACACACGCACGCAGAGACACACACACACGCAGAGACACACACACACACACACGCAGAGACAACACACACCACACACACACGCAGAGACACACACACACAACACACGCAGAGACACACACACACACGCAGAGACACTCCTGATATTTCCTAGAGTTCTTAAATCAGCACACTGTACGACTCGCGGAATGCAAACATTACAAGTTACAGTTCATAGAAGGAAATTAGCCAATTTAATAAATTCATTGCGCCCTAATCTATGGATTTAACATGACTAGGCAGGGGCGCAGGCATGGGTGGGCCTGGGAGGTCATAGGCCCACCCGCTTGGAAGCCAGGCCCAGCCAATCAGAATGAGTTTTCCCCCACAAAAGGGCCTTATTAGAGACAGAAATACTCCTCAGCAATCCGCCCAGACGATCCCGCAGGTGAAGAAGCTGGATGTGGAGGTCCTGGGTTGGCGTGGTTACACGTGGTCTGCGGTTGAGAGGCCGGTTGGACTTACTGACAAATTCTCTAAAATGTTTTTGGAGGCGGCTTATGGTAGAGAAATGAACGTTAAATTCTCTGGCAACAGCTCTGGTGGACATTCCTGCAGTCAGCATGCCAATTGCACGCTCCCTCAAATCTTGAGACATCTGTGGCATTGTGTTGCGATAAAACTGCACATTTTAGTGACCTTTTATTGGCCCCAGCACAAGGTGCTTTTTAATCAGCTTGTTGATATGCCACACCTGTCAGGTGGATGGATTATCTTGGCGAAGGAGAAATACTCACTAACAGGAATGTAGACATATTTGTGCACAACCTTTTGAGAGAAATAAGCTTTCATCCGTATGGAACATTTCTGGGATTTATTTTATTTCAGCTCGTGAAACATGGGACCAACACTTTACATGTTGCGTTTATATTTTTGTTCAGTGTGTCGATCGATCGTGCGTTCGAGAAAGTATTCAGACCCCTTCACATTTTCCACATTTTATGTTCGTCTCATTTTAAAATGGATTAAATGCATAAAAAAAAAATCACACTGACAAAGCAAAACTGGTTTTTAGATATTTTTGCAAAGGAATCAAATATAAATACCTTATTTACATAAGTATTCAGACACTTTGCTATGAGACTAGAAATTGAGCTCAGGTGCATCCTGTTTCCATTGATCATCCTTGAGATGTTTCTACAACTTGATTGGAGTTCCTCTGTGGTAAATTTAAATTGATTGGACATGATTTGGAAAGACACACACCTGTCTATATAAGGTCCCACAGTTAACAGTGGATGTCAGAGCAAAAACCAAGCCATGAGGTGGAAGGAATTATTTACGAAGATCTCTGAAACACCGTTGTGTCGAGGCACAGATCTGGGGAAGGGGACCAACAAAATGTCTGCTGTCATTGAAGGTCCCCATGACCACAGGAGGCCTTCATTATTAAATGGAACAAGTTTGAAGGCTCAAGAAGTCTCGAGGCTGTAATCGCTGCCAGAATTGCTTCAACAAAGTACTGTGTAGAGTCTGAATACGTATGTAATTGTGATATTTCCTTTTTAGAATAAGGCTGTAACGTAATAAAGTGGGAAAACATCGAAATACTTTCTGTATTGTTATTTATTTCTATATTTTGGTCTTAGGCGTCCCTAAAAAACTCTATAGCAGAAAGATCCCTGAGAGAGGGAGAGAAAGCAAGAGAGACAGGGAGATGTTGTCTTTGTTCCAATCAGAAGAGAGAGAGAGACAGGGAGATGTTGTCTTTGTTCCAATCAGAAGAGAGAGAGAGACAGGGAGATGTTGTCTTTGTTCCAATCAGAAGAGAGAGAGAGACAGGGAGATGTTGTCTTTGTTCCAATCAGAAGAGAGAGAGAGACAGGGAGATGTTTTCTTTGTTCCAATCAGAAGAGAGAGAGAGACAGGGAGATGTTGTCTTTGTTCCAATCAGAAGAGAGAGAGAGACAGGGAGATGTTTTCTTTGTTCCAATCAGAAGAGAGAGAGAGACAGGGAGATGTTGTCTTTGTTCCAATCAGAAGAGAGAGAGAGACAGGGAGATGTTTTCTTTGTTCCAATCAGAAGAGAGAGAGAGACAGGGAGATGTTTTCTTTGTTCCAATCAGAAGAGAGAGAGACAGGGAGATGTTTTCTTTGTTCCAATCAGAAGAGAGAGAGAGACAGGGAGATGTTTTCTTTGTTCCAATCAGAAGAAAGAGAGACAGGGAGATGTTTACTTTGTTCCAATCAGAAGAAAGAGAGACAGGGAGATGTTTTCTTTGTTCCAATCAGAAGAGAGAGAGACAGGGAGATGTTGTCTTTGTTCCAATCAGAAGAGAGAGAGAGACAGGGAGATGTTGTCTTTGTTCCAATCAGAAGAGAGAGAGAGACAGGGAGATGTTTACTTTGTTCCAATCAGAAGAGAGAGAGAGACAGGGAGATGTTTTCTTTGTTCCAATCAGAAGAGAGAGAGAGACAGGGAGATGTTGTCTTTGTTCCAATCAGAAGAGAGAGAGACAGGGAGATGTTTTCTTTGTTCCAATCAGAAGAGAGAGAGAGACAGGGAGATGTTTTCTTTGTTCCAATCAGAAGAAAGAGAGACAGGGAGATGTTTACTTTGTTCCAATCAGAAGAAAGAGAGACAGGGAGATGTTTTCTTTGTTCCAATCAGAAGAGAGAGAGACAGGGAGATGTTGTCTTTGTTCCAATCAGAAGAGAGAGAGAGACAGGGAGATGTTGTCTTTGTTCCAATCAGAAGAGAGAGAGAGACAGGGAGATGTTTACTTTGTTCCAATCAGAAGAGAGAGAGAGACAGGGAGATGTTTTCTTTGTTCCAATCAGAAGAGAGAGAGAGACAGGGAGATGTTGTCTTTGTTCCAATCAGAAGAGAGAGAGACAGGGAGATGTTTACTTTGTTCCAATCAGAAGAGAGAGAGAGACAGGGAGATGTTTACTTTGTTCCAATCAGAAGAGAGAGAGAGACAGGGAGATGTTGTCTTTGTTCCAATCAGAAGAAAGAGAGACAAGGAAGTGTTTTCTTTGTTCCAATCAGAAGAAAGAGAGACAGGCAGATGTTGTCTTTGTTCCAATCAGAAGAGAGAGAGACAAGGAAGTGTTGTCTTTGTTCCAATCAGAAATAGCAGACTGAACCTCTGGTCTCCATTGACCAGCCACACAGTCCGACTGGTTTGGTCCAGTCTCCATCCACCCCCATTATTCACCACCGTCCCCTCACTGATTCTGTCAATCTCCATCCACCCCATTATTCACCACCGTCCCCCTCACTGATTCTGTCAGTCTCCATCCACCCCCATTATTCACCACCGTCCCCTCACTGATTCTGTCAGTCTCCATCCACCCCCATTATTCACCACCGTCCCCTCACTGATTCTGTCAGTCTCCATCCACCCCCATTATTCACCACCGTCCCCTCACTGATTCTGTCAATCTCCATCCACCCCCATTATTCACCACCGTCCCCTCACTGATTCTGTCAGTCTCCATCCACCCCCCATTATTCACCACCGTCCCCTCACTGATTCTGTCAGTCTCCATCCAACCCCCATTATTCACCACCGTCCCTCACTGATTCTGTCAGTCTCCATCCACCCCCATTATTCACCACCGTCCCCTCACTGATTCTGTCAGTCTCCATCCAACCCCCATTATTCACCACCGTCCCCTCACTGAT
This sequence comes from Salmo trutta, assembly GCF_901001165.1. NCBI lineage: Eukaryota > Metazoa > Chordata > Actinopteri > Salmoniformes > Salmonidae > Salmo > Salmo trutta. The sequence continues at coordinate 531,821 of NW_021822543.1, forward strand.
TCTGTCAGTCTCCATCCACCCCCATTATTCACCACCGTCCCCTCACTGATTCTGTCAGTCCTCCATCCACCCCCATTATTCACCACCGTCCCCTCACTGATTCTGTCAGTCTCCATCCAACCCCATTATTCAACACCGTCCCCTCACTGATTCTGTCAGTCTCCATCCACCCCCATTATTCACCACCGTCCCCTCACTGATTCTGTGTAGTCATTTTGAGGTACTCTGAAAATAAGACCCAAACATCCAAGATGAAGGAAGAGGGGGGAAAGAGTAATGCATCAATGCATTATTATATGAACTGTATGAACAAATAGTCATAAAAAACGAACTAGAAACAGACAAATATTCTAACAGCTTGTGAAATAACTATTTGAATATCTAATGAGAATAACGTTTGCAGTGTGTTTTGTTCTGGAGGATATTTTTCCAAGTCTTACTGATTGCAAGTTGTTCCAATATGAAATGCCATTTTGTAAAATAATGTATTAATTACGCAGTAACTCTTGCTGAACACAACACCAATTTGCATCTGCTAACAGGACAGGGTTTTAGAGTAGTTTTTAACAGCTAACAGGACAGGGTTTCAGTAGTTTTAACTGCTAACAGGACAGGGTTTCAGTAGTTTTAACTGCTAACAGGACAGGGTTTCAGTAGTTTTAACTGCTAACAGACAGGGTTTTTAGTAGTTTAACTGCTAACAAGGACAGGGTTTCAGTAGTTTTAACTGCTAACAGGACAGGGTTTCAGTAGTTTTAACTGCTAACAGGACAGGGTTTCAGTAGTTTTAACTGCTAACAGGACAGGGTTTCAGTAGTTTTAACGGCTAACAGGACAGGGTTTCAGAGTAGTTTTAACGGCTAACAGGACATGGTTTCAGTAGTTTTTAACTGCTAACAGGACAGGGTTTCAGTAGTTTTAACTGCTAACAGGACAGGGTTTCAGTAGTTTTAACTGCTAACAGGACAGGGTTTCAGTAGTAACTGTTACAGGACGGGTTCAGTGTTTTAACTGCTAACAGGACAGGGTTTCAGTAGTTTTTAACTGCTAACAGGACAGGGTTTCAGTAGTTTTAGCTGCTAACAGGACAGGGTTTCAGTAGTTTTAGCTGCTAACAGGACAGGGTTCAAGTAGTTTAACTGCTAACAGGACAGGGTTTCAGTAGTTTTAACTGCTAACAGGACAGGGTTTCAGTAGTTTTAACTGCTAACAGGACAGGGTTTCAGTAGTTTTAACTGCTAACAGGACAGGGTTTCAGTAGTTTTAACTGCTAACAGGACAGGGTTTCAGTAGTTTTTAACTGCTAACAGGACAGGGTTTCAGTAGTTTTAACTGCTAACAGGACAGGGTTTCAGTAGTTTTAACTGCTAACAGGACAGGGTGTCAGTAGTTTTAACTGCTAACAGGACAGGGTTTCAGTAGTTTTTAACTGCTAACAGGACAGGGTTTCAGTAGTTTTTAAACTGCTAACAGGACAGGTTTCAGTAGTTTTAACTGCTAACAGGACAGGGTTTCAGTAGTTTTAACTGCTAACAGGACAGGGTTTCCAGTAGTTTTTACTGCTAACAGGACAGGGTTTCAGTAGTAGTTTTAACTGCTAACAGGACAGGGTTTCAGTAGTTTTTAACTGCTAACAGGACAGGGTTTCAGTAGTTTTTAACTGCTAACAGGACAGGGTTTCAGTAGTAGTTTTAACTGCTAACAGGACAGGGTTTCAGTAGTAGTTTTAACTGTTACTAACAGGACAGGGTTTCAGTAGTAGTTTTAAACTGCTACAGGACAGGGTTTCAGTAGTAGTTTTAACTGTTTACTAACAGGACAGGGTTTCAGTAGTTTTTAACTGTTACTAACAGACAGGGTTTCAGTAGTTTTTAACTGCTAACAGGACAGGGTTTCAGTAGTTTTTAAACTGCTAACAGGACAGGGTTTCAGTAGTAGTTTTAACTGCTAACAGGACAGGGTTCAGTAGTAGTTTTAACTGCTAACAGGACAGGGTTTCAGTAGTTTTAACTGCTAACAGGACAGGGTTTCAGTAGTTTTAACTGCTAACAGGACAGGGTTTCAGTAGTTTTTAACTGCTAATAGGACAGGGTTTCAGTAGTTTGAACTGCTAACAGGACAGGGTTTCAGAGTAGTTTTTAACTGCTAACAGGACAGGGTTTCAGTAGTTTTAACTGCTAACAGGACAGGGTTTCAGTAGTAGTTTTAACTGCTAACAGGACAGGGTTTCAGTAGTTTTAACTGCTAACAGGACAGGGTTTCGTAGTAGTTTTAACTGCTAACAGGACAGGGTTTCAGTAGTTTTAACTGCTAACAGGACAGGGTTTCAGTAGTTTTAACTGCTAACAGGACAGGGTTTCAGTAGTAGTTTTAACTGCTAACAGGACAGGGTTTCAGTAGTAGTTTTAACTGCTAAACAGGACAGGGTTTCAGTAGTTTTAACTGCTAACAGGGACAGGGTTTCAGTAGTTTTTAACTGCTAACAGGACAGGGTTCAGTAGTTTTTAACTGCTAATAGGACAGGGTTTCAGTAGTTTGAACTGCTAACAGGACAGGGTTTCAGAGTAGTTTTTAACTGCTAACAGGACAGGGTTTCAGTAGTTTTAACTGCTAACAGGACAGGGTTTCAGTAGTTTCAACTGCTAACAGGACAGGGTTTCAGTAGTTTCAACTGCTAACAGGACAGGGTTTCAGTAGTTTCAACTGCTAACAGGACAGGGTTTCAGTAGTTTCAACTGCTAACAGGACAGGGTTTAACAGGACAGGGTTTCAGTAGTTTTGGTTTGTCATGCGGATTACACATACAAGGTAATACGTGTGATCTCTTAGGCTGCGTCCCTAATGGCCCGCTGTTCACTATATAGTGTATATAATTCACCAGTGGACCAGAGACTGGTTTATAGTAGAGCGCTGGGTAGGGAATAGGGTTCCAGTTGGGACGATCTCTTGGTGTTTCTGTGGCTTGGAGAGAGAAGATTTACATATTTAACGTTAGCATTTAACCTCTACAGGATCGGTGTTGCTCCTGGGCTTGAATAATACATTATGGCCTTTCTCTTTCATTTCAAAGATGATGATACATTTTTTTAAATAAAGCTTGTTTTTTCATTGTATTTTCTTCTACCAGATCTAAAGTGTTACATTCTCCTACATTAGATTCACATTTCCACAAACTTCAGTGTTTCCTTTGGAAAGGGCAGTTAGATTTGGGTCATTTTAGGCGAAAATTTAAAATAAACGATCCGATCCTGAAGTTAACACGTTCCGGAGAGAATGTCATGCTCAATATTTTTGGAGGAAATGTTTTTTTGTATGAATTGTTTCTGGGTGTTTTGTAAGTGTGTGTGTGTGTGTGTGTGTGTGTGTTTTAATTTGGATAGTTTTTGTAGATTATGGGTTTGTCTGTGTCTGTTTGTCCTTGTGTCTGGTTGTTTGTGTGTCCTTTGAAAATCCTGTATTAATCATGTGTCCTCTCCTCTCTCCTCTCCTCTCCTCTCTCCTCTCCTCTCCTCTCTCCTCTCCTCCCTCCTCTCCTCTCCTCTCTCTCTCTCCTCTCCTCTCACCTCTCCTCTCCTCCTCTCCTCTCCTCCTCTCTCACCACTCCTCCCTCCTCTCCTCCCTCCTCTCCTCTCACCACTCCTCTCTCCTCCTCCCCCTCCTCTCCTCTCCTCTCCTCTCCTCTCACCACTCCTCCTCTCCTCTCCTCTCCTCTCCTCTCCTCTCCTCTCCTCCCTCCTCTCCTCTCCTCCCTCCTCTCCTCTCCTCCCTCCTCTACTCTCCTCTCCTCCCCTACAGGGCAGTGTCTGTAGCAGTCATCAGATTTCCCCTCAGGAGTTCCTGGTGGAGCTGAAGTCAGGGGTGACTGAGGAACGCCTCATGGCCTGTCTGGACTCTCTCCGTGTCTCCCTCACCAGCAACCCTGTCAGGTAGGACAAACACACTTGTTCAACCCTGTTCTGTTCCTTATCTCACTACTCGTCTGGACTCTGGACTGACCTGATCTCACTACTTCCTGGGTCTGGACTGACCTGACCTCAGTACCTCCTGGGTCTGGACTGACCTAATCTCAGTACTTCCTGGGTCTGGACTGACCTGATCTCACTACTTCCTGCTTCTGGACTGACATAATCTCAGTACTTCCTGGGTCTGGACTGACCTGATCTCAGTACTTCCTGGGTCTGGACGGGCCTGATCTCAGTACTTCCTGGGTCTGGACTGGCCTGATCTCAGTACTTCCTGGGTCTGGACTGACCTGATCTCAGTACTTCCTGGGTCTGGACGGGCCTGATCTCAGTACTTCCTGGGTCTGGACCGACCTGATCTCAGTACTTCCTGGTCTGGACGGGCCTGATCTCAGTACTTCCTGGGTCTGGACTGGCCTGATCTCAGTACTTCTGGGTCTGGACTGACCTGATCTCAGTACTTCCTGGGTTTGCACTTGCCTGTGTCCTCCAACCATAGCTTGTATTTTAACTACTGTAGCCCACCTGTAAAGGCTAATTGCCCACCAGTAAAGGCTAATTGCCCACTTTCTTTCCCCTTACAATGTCCCCCCCCCCCACCTCCCGAGTGGCACAGCGGTCTAAGGCACTGCATCTCAGTGCTAGAGGCGTCACTACAGACCCTGGTTCGATCCCGGGCTGTATCACAACCGGCCGTGATCGGAGGTCCCATAGGGTGGTGTACAATTTGGCCCAGCGTCGTCCGGGTTTGGGGAGGGTTTGGCCGGGTTAGGGGAGGGTTTGGCCGGTTTAGGGGGAGGGTTTGGCCGGGTTAGGGGAGGGTTTGGCCCGGGGTAGGCCGTCATCGTAAAATAAGAATTTTGTTTTCAATTGACTTGTCTAGTTAAATAAAAAAAATGAAACTCCCCCTCTCTCCCCCCCTTCTCCGCCAGCCTCCCCCTCCCTCCCCCATGGTGTCGGGGTTCAGAGCAGAGCAACACACCATGCTGGGACTCATCAATATGTATTACATCTCCAGCAGCACTGCCCCAGGTCTCCTCCTCTTCCCTCCCCTCAGCCTTTTTTAATTGTTTGATGCCTATCGTGAAGAGCGTCCCACTGCTTCCCCGCTCCTGTATCACAAACATGACACAACTCTCAGCAGGAGGGCCTCCGCCGCAGCCCGCCCAGCAACCGTAAATACGTTTTGGAATAATGAAATAATAGGTGATATTTTTCCTCCTGTTTGTTGCCGTTGGTTGCAGGCTCCTGGTACCTGTTTAATGCAGTGCACACAGAGGAGGAGAGCTGCAGGCGGTGGAATGGGGAGTAGAGCTCTGTATTAATATACATGCTGATCACCTTATAACACCACGCCTTTTAAATGGGGCTTTTTTACATTTTATTTACCTGTCTCCTTGCAGAGTCCTTGGGTTCTGTCCCGCTGGAGGGTTCTGTCCCGCTGGAGGGTTCTGACCTGTTACCCCACTGGAGGGTTCTGACCTGTTACCCCGCTGGAGGGTTCTGACCTGTTACCCCACTGGAGGGTTCTGACCTGTTACCCCGCTGGAGGGTTCTGACCTGTTACCCCGCTGGAGGGTTCTGACCTACTGGAGGGTTCTGACCTACTGGAGGGTTTGAGACCGTTACCCTGCTGGAGGGTTATGACCTGTTACCCCGCTGAGGGTTCTGACCTGTTACCCCGTGGAGGGTTCTGTCCCGCTGGAGGGTTCTGACCTGTTACCCTGCTGGAGGGTTCTGACCTGTTACCCCGCTGGAGGGTTCTGACCTGTTACCCCGCTGGAGGGTTCTGACCTGTTACCCCGCTGGAGGGTTCTGACCTGTTACCCCGCTGGAGGGTTCTGACCTGTTACCCCGCTGGAGGGTTCTGACCTGTTACCCCGCTGGAGGGTTCTGACCTGTTACCCCGCTGGAGGGTTCTGACCTGTTACCCCGCTGGAGGGTTCTGACCTGTTACCCCGCTGGAGGGTTCTGTCCCGCTGGAGGGTTCTGACCTGTTACCTGCTGGAGGGTTCTGACCTGTTACCCGCTGGAGGGTTCTGACCTGTTACACCCGCTGGAGGGTTCTGACCTGTTACCCCGATGGAGGGTTCTGACCTGTTACCCCCGCTGGAGGGTTCTGTCCCGCTGGAGGGTTTCTGACCTGTTACCCTGCTGGAGGGTTCTGACCTGTTACCCCGCTGGAGGGTTCTGACCTGTTACCCCGCTGGAGGGTTTCTGACCTGTTACCCGCTGGAGGGTTCTGACCTGTTACCCCGCTGGAGGGTTCTGACCTGTTACCCCGCTGGAGGGTTCTGACCTGTTACCCCGCTGGAGGGTTCTGACCTGTTACCCCACTGGAGGGTTCTGACCTGTTACCCCACTGGAGGGTTCTGACCTGTTACCCCACTGGAGGGTTCTGACCTGTTACCCCACTGGAGGGTTCTGACCTGTTACCCCGCTGGAGGGTTCTGACCTGTTACCCCGCTGGAGGGTTCTGACCTGTTACCCCGCTGGAGGGTTCTGACCTGTTACCCCGCTGGAGGGTTCTGACCTGTTACCCCGCTGGAGGGTTCTGACCTGTTACCCCACTGGAGGGTTCTGACCTGTTACCCCGCTGGAGGGTTCTGACCCACTGGAGGGTTCTGACCTGTTACCCCGCTGGAGGGTTCTGTCCCACTGGAGGGTTCTGACCTGTTACCCCGCTAGAGGGTTCTGACCTGTTACCCCTCTGGAGGGTTCTGACCTGTTACCCCGCTGGAGGGTTCTGACCTGTTACCCCGCTGGAGGGTTCTGACCTGTTACCCCGCTGGAGAGTTCTGACCTGTTACCCCACTGGAGGGTTCTGACCTGTTACCCCACTGGAGGGTTCTGACCTGTTACCCCGCTGGAGGGTTCTGACCTGTTACCCCGCTGGAGGGTTCTGACCTGTTACCCCACTGGAGGGTTCTGACCTGTTACCCCGCTGGAGGGTTCTGACCTGTTACCCCGCTGGAGGGTTTTGACCTGTTACCCCACTGGAGGGTTCTGACCTGTTACCCCACTGGAGGGTTCTGACCTGTTACCCCGCTGGAGGATACTGACCTGTTACCCCGCTGGAGGGTTCTGACCTGTTACCCCGCTGGAGGGTTCTGACCTGTTACCCCGCTGGAGGGTTCTGACCTGTTACCCCGCTGGAGGGTTCTGACCTGTTACCCCGCTGGAGGGTTCTGACCTGTTACCCCACTGGAGGGTTCTGACCCACTGGAGGGTTCTGACCTGTTACCCTGCTGGAGGGTTCTGACCTGTTACCCCACTGGAGGGTTCTGACCCACTGGAGGGTTCTGACCTGTTACCCCGCTGGAGGGTTCTGACCCGTTACCCCGCTGGAGGGTTCTGACCCGTTACCCCGCTGGAGGGTTCTGACCTGTTACCCCGCTGGAGGGTTCTGACTTGTTACCCCGCTGGAAGCACAATGCTTCTTTAATAGTAATCTAAAAACAATATTTCTTTACTCGTCTAAAAAATCGTTACATTTTCTATTCCAAAGTGGCATTACTGTTGCTAAGTGACCGCAGGGAAATGTACTAATTTAAAAAGTTTAGATTGTGTATCAAAATGACCCTGAGAGAGAGAGAGAGAGGGAGCGTTTGATTGCAATACACATCATTGTGCTCCTGAGGTTTCTGTGCTGCTCTACCAAGGAGTCTCTTCAGTCTAGGACTGATGAGTTATGCGTGCTCATAAACCTATTACCCCCCCAGTTAAAGTTGATTCCAACACATGCAGTTCACTACGTTTTCAATTTATTAAAGACTGTTGTCTATTATAGACTTTAAACATCATCTGCTAGAAGAGAGGAGGAGGGAGAGAGAGGGGACGGGGGACGGAAGGAGGATTGTAAACAGGTTGCACCGTGTCTGTAGTCTTTATTGGTGGAATTCGTAAAATGTCATGAATTCCATTAGTTAATGGATGGCAAGGCGGGAGAGAGGACTCTGTCGCTGTCTACCGATGCGGACGGAACAATCATCCAACACCGTGTCCCATTCCAGTCTCCTTTTGCGTCCCAAATGGCATCCTATCCCCTATGTAGTGCACTAGTTTTTGACCAGGGCCATGTGGGAATAGGCTGCCATTTGGGACGCGGATCTTCTATACTGCGTCAGTCATTTATTATTATTCAGACACAGATCCAGTTTTACCTCTTTAGCCTAAAGTCCACTTGGTGAAAAATAATGGAATTATTGAAACTTTTTATTCAGCCGCGGCTTCGCGTCGCACGAACGGGACGGACAAGATCCCGTTGTTCCTCTTTTTAAAGTGAAGATCTCTTTATTAGTCAATTGCACACAAGGTCCAATCTGAAATTTGACTTCCTCTTTTAACCCAACCGGCCTCTTGAGATTGGTTTGCATTAGAATATTGTTCCACCATGGCTGGTTATGCTAATAACATTAGATATTATTTGTTATTTTCACATTGTCTACAGTAAGATTTGTCCCTGCTATTTGCTCAGGCTGTACTGAAAAGACCACCCTTTCTGCTATGGCAGATCCTTCCCTTTAAAATATATAGATATCCCTTTAAAATATATAGATATCCCTTTAAAATATATAGATATCCCTTTAAAATATATAGATATCCCTTTAAAAGATATAGATATCCCTTTAAAATATATAGATATCCCTTTTAGATATATCCCTTTAAAGATATAGATATCCTTTTAAAATATATAGATATCCCTTTAAAATATATAGATATCCCTTTAAAAGATATAGATATCCCTTTAAAATATATAGATATCCCTTTAAAATATATAGATATCCCTTTAAAATATATAGATATCCCTTTAAAAGATATAGATATCCCTTTTAGATATATCCCTTTAAAAGATATAGATATCCTTTTAAAATATATAGATATCCTTTTAAAATATATAGATATCCTTTTAAAATATATAGATATCCTTTTAAAATATATAGATATCCCTTTAAAAGATATAGATATCCTTTTAAAATATATAGATATCCCTTTAAAAGATATAGATATCCCTTTAAAAGATATAGATACCCCTTTAAAAGATATAGATATCCCTTTAAAAGATATAGATATCCCTTTAAAAGATATAGATATCCCTTTAAAAGATATAGATATCCCTTTAAAAGATATAGATATCCCTTTAAAAGATATAGATATCCCTTTAAAAGATATAGATATCCCTTTAAAAGATATAGATATCCCTTTAAAAGATATAGATATCCTTTTAAAATATATAGATATCCTTTTAAAATATATAGATATCCCTTTAAAAGATATAGATACCCCTTTAAAAGATATAGATACCCCTTTAAAAGATATAGATATCCCTTTAAAAGATATAGATATCCCTTTAAAAGATATAGATATCCCTTTAAAAGATATAGATATCCCTTTAAAAGATATAGATATCCCTTTAAAAGATATAGATACCCCTTTAAAATATATAGATATCCCTTTAAAATATATAGATATCCCTTTAAAAGATATAGATATCCTTTTAAAAGATATAGATATCCCTTTAAAAGATATAGATACCCCTTTAAAAGATATAGATACCCCTTTAAAGATAGATATAGATATCCCTTTAAAAGATATAGATATCCCTTTAAAAGATATAGATATCCCTTTAAAAGATATAGATATCCCTTTAAAAGATATAGATATCCCTTTAAAAGATATAGATATCCCTTTAAAAGATATAGATATCCCTTTAAAAGGTATAGCGTCCACTAGTACCATACTTTGTTTCTATTGTGATATTGTGGCGGGTTCCAGTGGAGGAGGAGGGAAGGAAAGAATCAATATTGTATTCAGCCCGGCGGTGGGCAGTTCATTACTTTAAATGGAGTGTGGATGTGTTGTTACCAGGCTGCTATTAGCTGCCATTAATCAGAGTTTTCCTTTAGCACCTATGTGGGCACAGCACCGTGGAGGTCTGCTTGGAACAGGAGATACCTGGCTGATTAGACTGATACTGTGGAGGTCTGCTGGGAACAGTAGATACCTGGCTGATTAGACTGATACTGTGGAGGTCTGCTGGGAACAGTAGATACCTGGCTGATTAGACTGATACTGTGGAGGTCTGCTGGGAACAGTAGATACCTGGCTGATTAGACTGATACTGTGGAGGTCTGCTGGGAACAGTAGATACCTGGCTGATTAGACTGATACTGTTGAGGTCTGCTGGGAACAGTAGTTACCTGGCTGATTAGACTGTGGAGGTCTGCTGGGAACAGTAGATACCTGGAGGATTAGACTGATACTGTGGAGGTCTGCTGGGAACAGTAGATACCTGGCTGATTAGACTGTGGAGGTCTGCTGGGAACAGTAGATACCTGGATGATTAGACTGTGGAGGTCTGCTGGGAACAGTAGATACCTGGCTGATTAGACTGACAGAGACATGGATAAATCATGTAGGACTCATTACTGCCCTTGCGGCCCCAATGACACCCTATTCCCTACATAGTGCACTACTTTTAACTTTTGAGGGTGCCATTTGGGATGCACATACTGTAGGCTGAAGAGCTGGGAGGACAGGGAGGAGAGGGAGGAGCGGGTAGGAGAGGGAGGAGCGGGGAGGAGACGGAGCGGGGAGGAGACGGAGCGGGGAGGGCAGGGAGGAGACGGAGCGGGGAGGAGACGGAGCGGGGAGTGCAGGGAGGAGACGGAGCGGGGAGGAGACGGAGCGGGGAGGGCAGGGAGGAGACGGAGCGGGGAGGACAGCGAGGTGACGGAGCGGGGAGGACAGGGAGGAGCGGGAAGGACAGGGAGGAGCGGGGAGGAGACGGAGGAGACGGAGCGGGGAGGACAGGGAGGAGCGGGGAGGACAGGGAGGAGCGGGGAGGACAGGGAGGAGCAAGGAGGACAGGGAGGAGCAAGGAGGACAGGGAGGAGCGGGGAGGACAGGGAGGAGACGGAGCGGGGAGGACGGGGAGGAGACGGAGCGGGGAGGACGGGGAGGAGACGGAGCGGGGAGGACGGGGAGGAGACGGAGCGGGGAGGACGGGGAGGAGACGGAGCGGGGAGGACGGGGAGGAGACGGAGCGGGGAGGACGGGGAGGAGACGGAGCGGGGAGTACGGGGAGGAGACGGAGCGGGGATGGCAGGGAGGAGCGGGGAGGAGACGGAGCGGGGAGGAGACGGAGCGGGGAGGAGACGGAGGAGACGGAGCGGGGAGGAGACGGAGGAGACGGAGCGGGGAGGACGGCTATGTCATGATCCTAGGAGACTGTACTATTCATTAGTCCCATGTTGCCGTCCTGAATGAAGTCAAGTCTAAACTCCCACAAGCCTCACAAGACTAAAGCTGAAGGTCTGAAGGGTACCAGCTGAAGGGTACCAGCTGAAGGGTACCAGCTGAAGGTCTGAAGGGTACCAGCTGAAGGGTACCAGCTGAAGGGTACCAGCTGAAGGGTACCAGCTGAAGGGTACCAGCTGAAGGGTACCAGCTGAAGGTAGCCGGGTACCAGCTGAAGGTAGCCGGGTACCAGCTGAAGGTAGCCGGGTACCAGCTGAAGGTAGCCGGGTACCAGTTGAAGGTAGCCGGGTACCAGTTGAAGGTAGCCGGGTACCAGCTGAAGGTAGCCGGGTACCAGCTGAAGGTAGCCGGGTACCAGCTGAAGGTAGCCGGGTACCAGCTGAAGGTAGCCGGGTACCAGCTGAAGGGTACCAGCTGAAGGGTACCAGCTGAAGGGTACCAGCTGAAGGGTACCAGCTGAAGGTAGCCGGGTACCAGCTGAAGGTAGCCGGGTACCAGCTGAAGGGTACCAGCTGAAGGGTACCAGCTGAAGGGTACCAGCTGAAGGGTACCAGCTGAAGGGTACCCGCTGAAGGGTACCCGCTGAAGGGTACCAGCTGAAGGGTACCAGCTGAAGGGTACCAGCTGAAGGGTACCAGCTGAAGGTAGCCGGGTACCAGTTGAAGGTAGCCGGGTACCAGCTGAAGGGTACCAGCTGAAGGGTACCAGCTGAAGGGTACCAGTTTAAAAAAGAAAATGAATGGAAGTTTCCATACACTTAGGTTGGAGTCATTAAAACTCATTATTTCAACCACTCCACACATTTCTTGTTAACAAACTATCGTTTTGGCAAGTCGGTTAGGACATCTACTTTGTGTTTGACACAAGTCATTTTTCCAACAATTGTTTACAGGCAGATTATTTCAATTATAATTCACTGTATCACAATTCCAGTGGGTCAGAAGTTTACATACACTAAGTTGACTGTGCCTTTAAACAGCTTGGAAAATTCCAGAAAATGATGTCATGGCTTTAGAAGCTTCTGATAGGCTAATTGACATCATTTGAGTCAATTGGAGGTGAACCTGTGGATGTATTTCAAGGCCTACCTTCAAACTCAGTGCCTCTTTGCTTGACATCATGGGAAAATCAAAAGACAGCCAAGACCTCAGAAAAATAATTGTATGCCTCCACAAGTCTGGTTCATCCTTGGGAGCAATTTCCAAACGCCTGAAGGTACCACGTTCATCTGTACAAACAATAGTACGCAAGTATAAACACCATGGGACCACTCAGACGTCATACCGCTCAGGAAGGAGACTCGTTCTGTCTCCTAGAGATGAACGTACTTTGGTGCGAAAAGTGCAAAGGACCTTGTGAAGATGCTGGAGGAAACCGGTACAAAAGTATCTATATCCACAGTAAAACAAGTCCTATATCGACATAACCTCAAAGGCCGCTCAGCTAGGAAGAAGCCACTGCTCTAAAACCGCCATAAAAAAAGCCAGACTACGGTTTGCAAATGCACATGGGGACAAAGATCGTGCTTTTTGGAGAAATGTCAAGGAATTTTTAGTAGGATTAAATGTCAGGAATTGTGAAAAACTGAGTTTACATACACCTTTGTCAAATACATTTAAACTTCTGACTTCAGCTGTACATGCAGATAGTTTAGTGCCTAAAATAAGGGGTTAAATCGTTTCCTGATCTTTCTAATCTCAGATCTATATGACAGACACTTCAGAGTAGTGAAACGTTCTATTAGATCACACTGCGTTCTCTATCAGAAACAGAGCAGCCTTTTTCCTTTTGATGATAATGGTTATATGATCCCTTAAAACAAACGGGGACAATCAGGCTTGTTTACATTGGGGGCTGGGTGATATGGCCAAAATATCATATCACCATATTAGTTGACGTTATTTGAGGTTGTAGAATAATGAAGGTTATAAATATGTATTATAAGTAGTGCATGACCCTATAGTGACATCACATCCTGTTTTTAACGGGGCTTTGTCCATTCTGATAGTTTCATTGAACAATATAAAACATCCAATCAAAAGGTGGAATATAGGTGGGCACGTTGAATAAAGTGTTTGACATGACGACAAATGAAAAAGCCAGGGAGTGGATATTGTGACAGGGTAGGAACCAAAGTGTTGGTCAGTTTTTTTTGTCCCCCCAGTGGACCCTAATTAATCTTACATGAAATGTTGTCTTACTGTAGCTTTGATGTAGCTAAAATATTAATGCTTGGCTTTATTCTGTGTGATTTTAGAATCTACTGTTGCACAAACACCATGCACCAGCGCTGGTATCAGGCTTTATTGGCTAGCTATCTACGTTTGTGCTGACTAAGTACCATTAGCTAGCCAGCTAACTATCCATTAACATTAGCGGCTAACGCGCTTTATTTTAGCCACACCTTGCTAAGAAAAGACAAACTAGCAGTTTGCAGACAGTAAGATACACAAAATATTAGTGTGATTATGAAACGCTAGTGGATTTCTATTAAAAAGCAAAGTGGAAAGCTGCATCGTTGTCGCAGACTGATCGTGCAGACTGACCATACAGACTGACCATGCAGACTGACCGTGCAGACTGTCGCTGCAGCATTGACCGTGCAGACTGTCGCTGCAGCATTGACCGTGCAGACTGCCCGTGCAGACTGTCCCTGCAGCATTGACCATGCAGACTGACCGTGCAGACTGTCGCTGCAGCATTGACCGTGCAGACTGACCGTGCAGACTGTCCCTGCAGCATTGACTGTGCAGACTGACCATGCAGACTGTCCCTGCAGCATTTACCGTGCAGACTGTCCCTGCAGCATTTACCGTGCAGACTGTCCCTGCAGCATTTACCGTGCAGACTGTCCCTGCAGCATTGACCGTGCAGACTGACCGTGCAGACTGTCCCTGCAGCATTGACCGTGCAGACTGACCGTGCCGACTGTCCCTGCAGCATTGACTGTGCAGACTGACCATGCAGACTGTCCCTGCCGCATTGACCGTGCAGACTGTCCCTGCCGCATTGACCGTGCAGACTGTCCCTGCCGCATTGACCGTGCAGACTGACCGTGCAGACTGTCCCTGCCGCATTGACCGTGCAGACTCACTGCCGCGTTGACCGTGCAGACTGTCCCTGACGCATTGACCGTGCAGACTGTCCCTGCAGACTGACCGTGCAGAATGTCCCTGCAGACTGACCGTGCAGACTGTCCCTGCAGACTGACCGTGCAGACTGTCCCTGCAGACTGACCGTGCAGACTGTCCCTGCAGACTGTCCCTGCAGACTGACCGTGCAGACTGTCCCTGCAGACTGACCGTGCAGACTGTCCCTGCAGACTGACCGTGCAGACTGTCCCTGCAGACTGACCGTGCAGACTGTCCCTGCCGCATTGACCGTGCAGACTGACCATGCAGACTGTCCCTGACAGCGTTGACCGTGCAGACTGTCCCTGACAGCGTTGACCGTGCAGACTGTCCCTGCAGACTGACCGTGCAGACAGTCCCTACAGACTGACCGTGCAGACTGTCCCTGCAAACTGACCGTGCAGACTGTGCCTGCCGCTTTGACCTTGCAGACTGTCCCTGCCGCATTGACCGTGCAGACTGTCCCTGCAGACTGACCGTGCAGACTGACCATGCAGACTGACCGTGCAGACTGTCCCTGACGGTTGTTGTTGTTGACTTGTGGTTGCTCAGTGACAGGGCGGGGCCTGATGTGTGTGGAAGGAGAGCGGGTGAGAGACGACAGGGTGAGAGACGACAGGGTGAGAGACGACAGGGTGAGAGACGACAGGGTGAGAGAGGACTGGGTGAGAGACGACAGGGTGAGAGACGACAGGGTGAGAGACGACAGGGTGAGAGACGACAGGGTGAGAGACGACAGGGTGAGAGACGACAGGGTGAGAGACGACAGGGTGAGAGACGACTGGGTGAGAGAGGACAGGGTGAGAGAGGACTGGGTGAGAGAGGACTGGGTGAGAGAGGACTGGGTGAGAGACGACAGGGTGAGAGACGACAGGGTGAGAGACGACAGGGTGAGAGACGACAGGGTGAGAGACGACTGGGTGAGAGAGGACAGGGTGAGAGAGGACAGGGTGAGAGAGGACTGGGTGAGAGAGGACTGGGTGAGAGAGGACTGGGTGAGAGAGGACTGGGTGAGAGACGACAGGGTGAGAGACGACAGGGTGAGAGACGACAGGGTGAGAGACGACAGGGTGAGAGACGACAGGGTGAGAGACGACAGGGTGAGAGACGACTGGGTGAGAGAGGACTGGGTGAGAGAGGACTGGGTGAGAGAGGACTGGGTGAGAGAGGACTGGGTGAGAGACGACTGGGTGAGAGACGACTGGGTGAGAGAGGACTGGGTGAGAGAGGACTGGGTGAGAGAGGACAGGGTGAGAGAGGACAGGGTGAGAGAGGACAGGGTGAGAGAGGACAGGGTGAGAGAGGACAGGGTGAGAGAGGACTGGGTGAGAGAGGACTGGGTGAGAGAGGACTGGGTGAGAGAGGACAGGGTGAGAGACAGAGACGACAGGGTGAGAGACGACAGGGTGAGAGACGACAGGGTGAGAGACGACAGGGTGAGAGACGACAGGGTGAGAGACGACAGGGTGAGAGAGGACTGGGTGAGAGACGACTGGGTGAGAGACGACTGGGTGAGAGACGACTGGGTGAGAGAGGACAGGGTGAGAGACGACAGGGTGAGAGACGACAGGGTGAGAGACGACAGGGTGAGAGACGACAGGGTGAGAGACGACAGGGTGAGAGACGACAGGGTGAGAGAGGACTGGGTGAGAGACGACTGGGTGAGAGACGACTGGGTGAGAGACGACTGGGTGAGAGACGACAGGGTGAGAGACGACAGGGTGAGAGAGGACAGGGTGAGAGAGGACAGGGTGAGAGACGACAGGGTGAGGAAATGGAATAGACTGTTAAACATGTCGGCTCAGCGTTAGTAAAAGCTCTTGGTCAGTTTTACATAGTGATGCCATCTCGCCACCACTCACACCACTCTCTGTTGTGATTTGGTTTTGCTCGTTATAGATGGAAGCAGACTGGCAGACTGACAGACGCTGTGTAGCAAGGCTTCTGACCAGAGCTATTCCATTGTGAATTTCTTCTTCCTCATCTTCCTTAGTTGGTTAGATGTTTTGTGTGGCTTGTTAGTCTGAACTGTGTCTCGTAGCCTCAGGTCAGTTCAGTCTTTAATGCAAAACGTCAAGGCGTTTCCTGATGAATACTGGAGTCCTACAACTACGCTTCTGCTTATGTATGACTCTTAGACAGTTGGGCAGATTCTTCTCAGAATATTCAATAGGTATCGTCTGGTACTATTGATTTATATCTCAATCTGTTTACTTGTTTACTGCAGTGTAACTTAAACACAACGTGAAAATGTTTTCCTATGCAATGCGCTTTAGCAACGTTAAAATATCGGGCTGACCCTATTTTAGTCGACTGGTCGATTTTGTTTTGGTCCATAGGCTGTTGATCGACCGAGAATTCTTCAGGTCGAGCAGTAGCATATGATGGGGTACGAGACCGCTGTCTGATTGGCTCCTGTCTGAGCGGACCGATCCATTGTTGAGGCCGTGGGGATGGCACAGTCCACCAGTCTAAGACCGCTGTCTGATTGGCTCCTGTCTGAGCGGACTGATCCATTGTGGAGGCCGTGGGGATGGCACAGTCCATCAGTCTAAGACATGTACTACTGAAATTGTATATGGTGATATTACATAAGAACAATGGTACAACACTAATAAAAACAATATTATTTTATAACAAATGCGCTTTCTCCAGCGTTGGATAGTGGTCGCTGTCCGCGCTTCTGAAACGCATGAGTTCGCTGTTGAATTGATGCCTTTTCCTAGAGACCATGTTGCTATGAGCATATTATCAAAGTTAATCAGCATATTGGTGTTGAGAACAATGTGGCGGAGGCAGCAGCAGAATGAGATGAGGAAACGCTCTTTGCCTTATTGTCAAAGAAAAGTGAGAAGTTAGAAAATGTTTCATTAGGTCTATAATCATCAGCCTTAACTGTTCAATGTGCCTGACTTTATAAATCATCCATATATATCTACAGAAATAAGACAGATCCTGCTTCTGTTGCCTGGTTGAATGTTTCTTTAATAGCACCAAGCCTCAAGCAACGACATGTCAATTAAACAACTTCACAAATCCGTCTGTTTTTAATCTTTTGTTTTGCTGTGATAAAGGCTTCGCATGTTTTCCCATTAGAACAGCCTTCCTGCTATTGTTTATCATCCATTTAGTGTTTACACTGTTCCAAATGGTCAGAAACATTATATTTATAATAAAAACCCTCCTTTTTCCTTGACCTGCTTCTTAATGTTATTATTGTTGTTATTATTGTTATTATGATCATTATAATAATAATTCATGTTATTATCATTAGTAGGCGTCGTATAGCAGCCTCGTATGACCACCATTGAGTTGTTGGCCTAAGAGCACATCCTGTTTAGTCTGAATACCGTAACTAACTGAGGCCTATATTTCAGTACTTCTATAGGCTACTGTATCAATCAATCAGTCATTCGTTCATGTCATCACACAGCCTACGAGTCGTTCATGATGTGAAATGCAATCAAGATTTTTTTTTGTTTTAAAATAAAATAACAAAGCGACCGTTTTAATAATTAGCATTAACAAATAAATAGGCCTAATTAGCATTAACAAATAAATAGGCCTAATTAGCATGAACAAATAAATAGGCCTAATTAGCATGAACAAATAAATAGGCCTAATTAGCATGAACAAATAAATAGGCCTAATTAGCATTAACAAATAAATAGGCCTAATTAGCATGAACAAATAAATAGGCCTAATTAGCATGAACAAATAAATAGGCCTAATTAGCATGAACAAATAAATAGGCCTAATTAGCATGAACAAATAAATAGGCCTAATTAGCATGAACAAATAAATAGGCCTAATTAGCATTAACAAATAAATAGGCCTAATTAGCATTAACAAATAAATAGGCCTAAAACGTTCCATTTCGGAAATTGCATTCACAAATGTTTTTAGTCTTTGTTGTAATTAAGGCGTTACAAAAAAAACCCCCGTTACAACAGAATCTCTGGTACGCTTATCATTTATTTAGTGTCGTTTGTATTGTTCCAAGCGATCAGAAAGCGTCTATTGGTAATCTAACAGCACCTGTATTGTTCCAAGTGATCAGAAAGCGTCTATTGGTAATCTAACAGCACCTGTATTGTTCCAAGCGATCAGAAAGCGTCTATTGGTAATCTAACAACACCTGTATTGTTCCAAGCGATCAGAAAGCGTCTATTGGTAATCTAACAGCACCTGTATTGTTCCAAGCGATCAGAAAGCGTCTATTGGTAATCTAACAGCACCTGTATTGTTCCAAGCGATCAGAAAGCGTCTATTGGTAATCTAACAACACCTGTATTGTTCCAAGCGATCAGAAAGCGTCTATTGGTAATCTAACAACACCTGTATTGTTCCAAGCGATCAGAAAGCGTCTATTGGTAATCTAACAGCACCTGTATTGGCAGCAGGGAGGAGAGACAACGGGTGGTAGTCAGTCACTAGCTGCAGCAGGGAGGAGAGAGACAACGGGTGGTAGTTACAGTCACTAGCTGCAGCAGGGTGGAGAGACAACGGGTGGTAGTCACAGTCACTAGCTGCAGCAGGGTGGAGAGAGACAACGGGTGGTAGTCACAGTCACTAGCTGCAGCAGGGAGGAGAGACAACGGGTGGTAGTTACAGTCACTAGCTGCAGCAGGGAGGAGAGAGACAACGGGTGGTAGTCAGTCACTAGCTGCAGCAGGGAGGAGAGAGACAACGGGTGGTAGTCAGTCACTAGCTGCAGCAGGGAGGAGAGACAACGGGTGGTAGTTACAGTCACTAGCTGCAGCAGGGAGGAGAGACAACGGGTGGTAGTCAGTCACTAGCTGCAGCAGGGTGGAGAGACAACGGGTGGTAGTTACAGTCACTAGCTGCAGCAGGGTGGAGAGACAACGTGTGGTAGTCACAGTCACTAGCTGCAGCAGGGAGGAGAGAGACAACGGGTGGTAGTCAGTCACTAGCTGCAGCAGGGAGGAGAGACAACGGGTGGTAGTCAGTCACTAGCTGCAGCAGGGTGGAGAGAGACAACGGGTGGTAGTCAGTCTGAGGCCGGCACAATCAAATCAATTACGGTCGGACTCTCTCTAGACATTTGTTTGTCTTAATGATTTCATCAAAACAGTGAGCTTAAAGCATCAGACGAGCTCTGTGCACATAGTTGATTGTGATTAAAACACATAGGATGTGCCCATATATGGAGAAATACACCTTTTAACCCGTCAACCAGTTGATTGGTCTTCAACCACTAATAGCAGATATGAAGTAGCAGAGATCATTGTTGATAACTGAAACCACCAGGGACAGAGGACTAGACGTTCAGGGAGAATCTGAGAAATGTCATGGCATGTGTTTTGTTATAGTGTTTGAGTCACTCAGATAGCATAAGAACACAGCGTGAAGCCATGGCAATATGGGTAGAATTGCAGAACTGCATTTTCTGTCCGGCCAAGAGCATTTTCTGTGCCTCTAAAAATGTTCGGTCAGAGCCTGCGTCATTGGCCAAGCCCACCACGAAGACCCCCCACCCCAACACTAACTTTACCACCGCTGCTTAAAGAAATCCTAGGGGAAACACTGATGAGTTACTTTCAATTCCACCCAGTCATCACTTCTAGTTTTTCAGATGAGCTTGACAGCGAAGACGACATGGTTGTGTCCCGAATAGCACCTTCTTCCCTTGTATATAGTGCACTACTTTTTGACCAGAGCCCAACAACAGTAGTGCACTATATAGGTAATACGGGTTCCCTTTGGGACAGGTCACATCTCGGCTTACTAATGTCAAACCAAGTGTTTAACTTGTTCTGGCCAAGGTGTCACAGGTACCATCAATAACCATTTTTAACGAGGCAGAAGGCAGAAGACGTGAAAAGGTTTCGAGCAGATAGTTTCTCCCAGGGGAAAACACTTCTCTGCCGTGTTGGTCTCGTCCTGGGAGCTTTCAGGGCCTGCAGTAGTTCCGTTAGAGGAAAGCTGCGCTCCGGAAACCAGCTACTTGATCAAATGATATGTGCTTACATTTTTTTCGTTAACGTCAAAATAAATTCCCCATGTCCTCAAATCCTAGAAGTAAAGATAGTGTGTAGTAATATTTAGGTTAGGATGCAGCAGTAAAGATAATGTTTAGTAATATTTAGGTTAGGATGCTGCAGTAAAGATAATGTATAGTAATATTTAGGTTAGGATGCTGCAGTAAAGATAATGTATAGTAATATTTAGGTTAGGATGCTGCAGTAAAGATAATGTGTAGTAATATTTAGGTTAGGATGCAGCAGTAAAGATAATGTTTAGTAATATTTAGGTTAGGATGCAGCAGTAAAGATAATGTTTAGTAATATTTAGTTTAGGATGCAGCAGTAAAGATAATGTTTAGTAATATTTAGGTTAGGGTGCTGCAGTAAAGATAATGTGTAGTAATATTTAGGTTAGGATGCTGCAGTAAAGATAATGAATAGTAATATTTAGGTTAGGATGCTGCAGTAAAGATAATGTGTAGTAATATTTAGGTTAGGATGCTGCAGTAAAGATAATGTGTAGTAATATTTAGGTTAGGATGCTGCAGTAAAGATAATGAATAGTAATATTTAGGTTAGGATGCTGCAGTAAAGATAATGTGTAGTAATATTTAGGTTAGGATGCTGCAGTAAAGATAATGTATAGTAATATTTAGGTTAGGATGCTGCAGTAAAGATAATGTGTAGTAATATTTAGGTTAGGATGCAGCAGTAAAGATAATGTGTAGTAATATTTAGGTTAGGATGCTGCAGTAAAGATAATGTGTAGTAATATTTAGGTTAGGATGCTGCAGTAAAGATAATGAATAGTAATATTTAGGTTAGGATGCAGCAGTAAAGATAATGAATAGTAATATTTAGGATAGGATGCTGCAGTAAAGATAATGAATAGTAATATTTAGGTTAGGA
Source organism: Salmo trutta (assembly GCF_901001165.1). Lineage (NCBI taxonomy): Eukaryota > Metazoa > Chordata > Actinopteri > Salmoniformes > Salmonidae > Salmo > Salmo trutta. The sequence goes on from NW_021822543.1 coordinate 553,070, forward strand.
TGCTGCAGTAAAGATAATGTGTAGTGATATTTAGGATAGGATGCTGCAGTAAAGATAATGAATAGTAATATTTAGGATAGGATGCTGCAGTAAAGATAATGAATAGTAATATTTAGGATAGGATGCTGCAGTAAAGATAATGAATAGTAATATTTAGGTTAGGATGCTGCAGTAAAGATAATGTGTAGTGATATTTAGGATAGGATGCTGCAGTAAAGATAATGAATAGTAATATTTAGGATAGGATGCTGCAGTAAAGATAATGAATAGTAAAATTTAGGTTAGGATGCTGCAGTAAAGATAATGAATAGTAATATTTAGGTTAGGATGCTGCAGTAAAGATAATGAATAGTAATATTTAGGTTAGGATGCTGCAGTAAAGATAATGAATAGTAATATTTAGGTTAGGATGCAGCAGTAAAGATAATGTGTAGTAATATTTAGGTTAGGATGCTGCAGTAAAGATAATGAATAGTAATATTTAGGTTAGGATGCTGCAGTAAAGATAATGAATAGTAAAATTTAGGTTAGGATGCTGCAGTAAAGATAATGAATAGTAATATTTAGGTTAGGATGCTGCAGTAAAGATAATGAATAGTAATATTTAGGTTAGGATGCTGCAGTAAAGATAATGAATAGTAATATTTAGGTTAGGATGCAGCAGTAAAGATAATGTGTAGTAATATTTAGGATAGGATGCTGCAGTAAAGATAATGCATAGTAATATTTAGGTTAGGATGCTGCAGTAAAGATAATGAATAGTAATATTTAGGTTAGGATGCTGCAGTAAAGATAATGTGTAGTAATATTTAGGTTAGGATGCTGCAGTAAAGATAATGTGTAGTAATATTTAGGTTAGGATGCTGCAGTAAAGATAATGTGTAGTAATATTTAGGTTAGGATGCTGCAGTAAAGATAATGAATCAGTAATATTTAGGTTAGGATGCAGCAGTAAAGATAATGTTTAGTAATATTTAGGTTAGGATGCTGTCGGAAGTTGACAAATCCACATTTCTTTCACCTCCGTTTCACCTCCCTGTGAAACCTGTACATCCCTTGTCCAATTTCTTTTTGGTTACACACGTGTTTATTGGGTTGTATCCCAAATGGCAGCCTATTCCCTATACTCTGGGTGTACAAAACATTAGGAACACCTTCCTAATTATTGAGTGGCGCACCCTCCTTTTGCCCTCAGAACAGCCTCAGTTCCTCAGAGCATGGACTCTACAAGGTGTCGAAAGCGTTCCACAGGGATGCTGGTCCATGTTGACTCCAACACGTCCCACAGTTGTGTCAAGCTGGCTGGATGTCCTTTGGGTGGTGGACCATTCTTGATACACACGGGAAACGGTTGAGCATGAAAAACCCAGCAGCGTTGCAGTTCTTGACACACTCAAACCGGTGCACCTACTACCATACACCGTTCAAAGGCACTTAAATATTTTGTCTTTCCCATTGACCCTCTGAATGGCACACCAATGCAATCCATGTCTCAACTGTCTCAAGCCTTAAAAATCCTTCTTTAACCTGCCTCCTCCCCTTCATCTACACTGATTGAAGTGGATTTAACAAGTGACCAATAAGGGATCATAACTTTCACCTGGATTCACCTGGTCAGTCTATGTCATGGAAAGAGCAGGCGTTCTTAATGTTTTGTCCACTTCGTTTATAGTGCACTACTTTTGCCATAGGTCTCCAAAGTAGTGCACTATCAAGGGAAAAGGGTGCCATTTGGGTGGCAGCCCTGGTCACATACAGTTCCGTCAGAAAGCATTCGTACCCCTTGAAAATGAAATACAGAAATGTATTTACATAAGTATTCACACCCCCTCAGTCAATACTTTGCAGAAGCACCTTTGGCAGCGATTACAGCTGTGAGTCTTTCTGGGTAAGTTTCTAAGAGCTTTCAACACCAGGATTGTACAACATTTGGCCATTTATTCTTTGAAAAATTCTTCCAGCTCTGTCAAGTTGGTTGTTGTTCATTGCCAGATAACCATTTTCAGGTGTTGCCGTAGATTCTCAAGTCTATTTAAGTCAAAACGGCCACTCAGGAACATTCACTGCTCTTTTGTTAAACAACTCCAGTGTAGATTTGTCCTTGTGTGTTCGGTTATTGTCCTGCTGGAAGGTGAATTCATCTCCCAGTGTCTGGTGGAAAGCAGACTGAACCAGGTTTTCCTCGAGGAGTTTCCCTGTGGCTTAGCTCCATTCTGTTTTCTTTATTATCCTACAAAAAAAAATCTCCCCCAGTCCTTAATGATGACAAGCATACCCATAACCTAATGCAGCCACCACTATACTTGAAAATATGGAGAGTGGTACTCTGTAATGTGTTGTATTGGATATGCCCCAACCAATTGCACTTTATATTCAGGACAACAAGTGAATTGCCTTGTTGCAAACAGGATGCATGTTTTGGAATATTTGTATTCTGTCCGTGCTTCCTTTATCTTCTGTGAAAATGTGGAATAAGTCAAGGGGTGTGAATAGTTTCGGAAGGCTCTGTATGTGTTCCCATAAACCCTGGGTGTTGATGGGAGGCAGTCGACACTCAGACTGTTTCCTCCTGCTTTTTGAGCTGTTTTGACAGACAGAAAGACTTCCCCCCCCACCAGCAGCTCTCTTTCTCCCTCTCGCTCTCTCCCTCTCATTCTCTGTTGTTCTCTCTCTCTGTTGTTTTCTCTCTCTCTCGTTCTCGCTCTCTCTCTTGCTCTCTCCCTCTCATTCTCTGTTGTTCTCTCTCTCTCTTGCTCTCCCTCTCTTGTTCTCACTCTCTGCTCTCTTAATTGCTCACTCTCTCTTTCTCCTCTCTCTCCCTCTCTCTCCCTCTCTCTCCCTCTCTCTTCCTCTCTCTTTCTCGCTCTCTCTCGCTCTCTCCATTTCTCCCACGCTCGCTGTCTTTCTCTCTCTCTCGGTCTCTGTCTCTGTCTCTCTGCTCAGATGAATATTGTGGCCCTGGGCCCTCTGTTAGAAGGTTTTGGGATTAGCGGGTTTGTAATACATTGTCACTTACTTTGCCAACCTTCTTTTTTTCTTCTTGACTCAAAGTCAAAGGCTTTAGCACAACGATGTTTAGTCATGCTGCCTGACTGTCTCCCACGTCTCCGGCTGCCATGCTGTTTCCTGCTATTTTCCCATCATGTGTTTGGACAGAACAAATCACTTTGTTAATTTCATATTTTGGTTGTTCCTCTGCATAAGAAAGGAAGATGGAATAACAAGGAATAAGGAATTGGCTATTCAGTTTCTTCTTCCCATCTATAAAAAGATGCTTTTCTCATGTAAAACAGAATTACCTTTCAAAGTCACCCTGTCAACAGGGACGACAGTAGCATCAGCCTCTGCTATTTGATCTGCTATTTGATCTGTTCTGGCTGCTCTCTGTATCTGATCTCTTCTGGGGTGGAGGGGGGGGGGGGGTTGTAGCAGGGCTGTGTGGTTCTGGGGGGGGGGTTGTAGCAGGGCTGTGTGGTTCTGGGGTGAGGGGGAGGGGAGGGAAGGGAAGGTGGGGTTGTGGCAGGGCTGTGTGGTTCTGGGGTGAGGGGGAGGGAAGGTGGGGTTGTAGCAGGGCTGTGTGGTTCTGGGGGAGGGAAGGTGGGGTTGTAGCAGGGCTGTGTGTGGTTCTGGGCTGTGTGGTTCTGGGCTGTGTGTGGTTCTGGGCTGTGTGGTTCTGGGCTGTGTGTGGTTCTGGGGGAGGGAAGGTGGGGTTGTAGCAGGGCTGTGTGTGGTTCTGGGCTGTGTGTGGTTCTGGGCTGTGTGGTTCTGGGCTGTGTGTGGTTCTGGGCTGTGTGGTTGTGGGCTGTGTGGTTGTGGGCTGTGTGTGGTTCTGGGCTATGTGGTTGTGGGCTGTGTGTGGTTGTGGGCTGTGTGGGTTCTGGGCTGTGTGTGGTTCTGGGCTGTGTGGTTCTGGGCTGTGTGGTTCTGGGCTGTGTGTGGTTCTGGGCTGTGTGTGGTTCTGGGCTGTGTGTGGTTCTGGGGGGAGGGAAGGTGGGGTTGTAGCAGGGCTGTGTGGTTGTGGGCTGTGTGGTTGTGTGCTGTGTATGGTTCTGGGCTGTGTATGGTTCTGGGCTGTGTGGTTGTGGGCTGTGTGGTTGTGGGCTGTGTGGTTGTGGGCTGTGTGGTTGTGGGCTGCGTGTGGTTGTGGGCTGTGTGGTTCTGGGCTGTGTGTGGTTCTGGGCTGTGTGTGGTTCTGGGCTGTGTGTGGTTCTGGGCTGTGTGTGGTTGTGGGCTGTGTGTGGTTGTGGGCTGTGTGTGGTTGTGGGCTGTGTGTGGTTGTGGGCTGTGTGTGGTTCTGGGCTGTGTGTGGTTGTGGGCTGTGTGTGGTTGTGGGCTGTGTGTGGTTGTGGGCTGTGTGTGATTCTGGGCTGCGTGTGGTTGTGGGCTGTGTGCGGTTCTGGGCTGTGTGTGGTTCTGGGCTGTGTGTGGTTCAGGGCTGTGTGGTTCTGGGCTGTGTGTGGTTCTGGGCTGTGTGTGGTTCTGGGCTGTGTGGTTGTGGGCTGCGTACTGAATGGGGTTGGTGATATATTCTCCTGCTCCCTGGGCTCTGAGGCAGGCCAGGTGTCTGATTGGACAGATGAGTGATGTTTCCATTACTGCACCGTCTCTCTGTGACTGACATTTATTTTCTTCTTCGTCTCATTTCTCTCCCCCTTTTTTTTAGAATCTCAGTTCAGGAGTTCATCTCCACATCACGGAGGAAAGGAGGGATGTTGAGAAGACACCTGTTCAGTTTTTTTTAGTTTGAAGATGAAGATATATATAGTTACAAATCATCGTGGATGTTTAAATGTTAAACCTGATGACCAGTAGAAGGGGTGTGGGGGCTCAGACGGCAGATTAGGTTTTACACCTTAGATACGTGAGTCCCAAATTGCACCCCGTTCCTTAGACAATGCACTACTATTGTTCAAAAGTAGTGCACTAGCTAGGCAATATGCTGCACTTTTGGGACGCGATAGGTTTTACACCTGAGATTCTCTTTTTTTTAAATTAGATTATCTTCTCTGTCTTATTCCCCTTCTGAATGGTTGGTTCTCCGACGGGTCCAAAATTCATTCTGTCTGATTTTTCTCCAGAGTTGTAGGGTGTAGGTTTGGTCTACGTTATGAATTGGACTGATTTTTCTCCAGAGTTGTAGGGTGTAGGTTTGGTCTACATTATGAATTGGACTGATTTTTCTCCAGAGTTGTAGGGTGTAGGTTTGGTCTACATTAGGAATTGGACTGATTTTTCTCCAGAGTTGTAGGGTGTAGGTTTGGTCTACATTAGGAATTGGACTGATTTTTCTCCAGAGTTGTGGGGTGTAGGTTTGGTCTACATTAGGAATTGGACTGATTTTTCTCCAGAGTTGTAGGGTGTAGGTTTGGTCTACATTAGGAATTGTACTGATTTTTCTCCAGAGTTGTAGGGTGTAGGTTTGGTCTACATTATGAATTGGACTGATTTTTCTCCAGAGTTGTAGGGTGTAGGTTTGGTCTACATTATGAATTGGACTGATTTTTCTCCAGAGTTGTGGGGTGTAGGTTTGGTCTACATTAGGAATTGTACTGATTTTTCTCCAGAGTTGTAGGGTGTAGGTTTGGTCTACATTAGGAATTGGACTGATTTTTCTCCAGAGTTGTAGGGTGTAGGTTTGGTCTACATTAGGAATTGGACTGATTTTTCTCCAGAGTTGTAGGGTGTAGGTTTGGTCTACATTAGGAATTGGACTGATTTTTCTCCAGAGTTGTAGGGTGTAGGTTTGGTCTACATTATGAATTGGACTGATTTTTCTCCAGAGTTGTAGGGTGTAGGTTTTGGTCTACATTATGAATTGGACTGATTTTTCTCCAGAGTTGTAGGGTGTAGGTTTGGTCTACATTATGAATTGGACTGATTTTTCTCCAGAGTTGTGGGGTGTAGGTTTGGTCTACATTATGAATTGGACTGATCATGTTATGTGTTTTTATAACTCTAAACTACTATTGGAACAAGCATCAACTCTAATTCATTTCCTTCTATACGGACACAATCCAATATCACCTTATCTATGGGTACAGAAAGTCCCCCCCTGCAATCTGACTGTTTTAATGCCAAGTCAATAACCGACCATATGACCCCATAATACACCACAACCTGCCTGGCTTTTCCCACTGACTCCAAGTGTGTATCGTCAGTATTAACAGTGTGGAGGAAACCATGGTTCATATCCTAGGGAGTTACTATAGAGATCCTATAGAATTACTGGAGGGACTATGTCATAAACCCTCAGTTCCAGAATGGTATGAAAACTACAGCCGTTGTGTTGAGGGAGAAATCCAAACCAGTCTAATTGGATTGAATAGCAGAACCAGGCAAAGGAGATGCATTTCCTGTCTTTAACTGATGTAGGAACATAAAAGTAAGGCATGTGATCTTCTAGAAATCGTCTAATTGAATTATTGTCATATAATTGTAAATATATTTTTACACAGGTTTTGTCTTCACTGCTTGTTTTTCTGGGATCGCTGTGAGCATTATGATATGATAGAACTTGTCTATTTCAGCCAGTGTGTGGACGGCGTTGTTTCTATGGAATGGTGCCATATTGGCAGTTCATTTTGAAAGAATTATCTGAATCATTCCACTAAAACTGGCTGACAAGCTAACAAACATTCTGTGCAGATAATCTCTTCAAATGAATTGTATTACACAACGTCTTATCTCACCACTGACTGACCTACACCTCCCTTACCAAAATGGCTGACCACTGACCTACACCTCCCTTACCAAAATGGCTGACCACTGACCTACACCTCCCTTACCAACATGGCTGACCACTGACCTACACCTCTCTTACCAAAATGGCTGACCACTGACCTACACCTCCCTTACCAAAATGGCTGACCACTGACCTACAACTCCCTTACCAAAATGGCTGACCACTGACCTACAACTCCCTTACCAAAATGGCTGACCACTGACCTACACCTCCCTTACCAAAATGGCTGACCACTGACCTACACCTCCCTTACCAAAATGGCTGACCACTGACCTACAACTCCCTTGCCAAAATGGCTGACCACTGACCTACAACTCCCTTACCAAAATGGCTGACCACTGATCTACACCTCCCTTACCAAAATGGCTGACCACTGACCTACAACTCCCTTACCAAAATGGCTGACCACTGACCTACACCTCCCTTACCAAAATGGCTGACCACTGACCTACAACTCCCTTACCAAAATGGCTGACCACTGACCTACAAGTCCCTTACCAAAATGGCTGACCACTGACCTACACCTCCCTTACCAAAATGGCTGACCACTGACCTACCAACTCCCTTACCAAAATGGCTGACCACTGACCTACAACTCCCTTACCAAAATGGCTGACCACTGACCTACACTTCCCTTACCAAAATGGCTGACCACTGACCTACACCTCCCTTACCAAAATGGCTGACCACTGACCTACACCTCCCTTACCAACATGGCTGACCACTGACCTACACCTCCCTTACCAACATGGCTGACCACTGACCTACACCTCCCTTACCAAAATGGCTGACCACTGACCTACAACTCCCTTACCAAAATGGCTGACCACTGACCTACACCTCCCTTACCAAAATGGCTGACCACTGACCTACCAACTCCCTTACCAAAATGGCTGACCACTGACCTACAACTCCCTTACCAAAATGGCTGACCACTGACCTACACCTCCCTTACCAAAATGGCTGACCACTGACCTACAACTCCCTTACCAAAATGGCTGACCACTGACCTACACCTCCCTTACCAAAATGGCTGACCACTGACCTACAACTCCCTTACCAAAATGGCTGACCACTGACCTACAACTCCCTTACCAAAATGGCTGACCACTGACCTACACCTCCCTTACCAAAATGGCTGACCACTGACCTACAACTCCCTTACCAAAATGGCTGACCACTGACCTACACCTCCCTTACCAAAATGGCTGACCACTGACCTACACCTCCCTTACCAAAATGGCTGACCACTGACCTACACCTCCCTTACCAAAATGGCTGACCACTGACTGACCTACAACTCCCTTACCAAAATGGCTGACCACTGACTGACCTACAACTCCCTTACCAAAATGGCTGACCACTGACCGACCAACAACTCCCTTACCAAAATGGCTGACCACTGACCTACCAACTCCCTTACCAAAATGGCTGACCACTGACCTACCCAACTCCCTTACCAAAATGGCTGACCACTGACTTACCCAACTCCCTTACCAAAATGGCTGACCACTGACTTACCCAACTCCCTTACCAAAATAGCTGACCACTGACCTACCCACTCCCTTACCAAAATGGCTGACCACTGACCTACCAACTCCTTTACCAAAATGGCTGACCTTTTTATACCGTCCATTCTACTATTCTGATCCCTAATTCTATGGGAGTGCTATGGGTTCAACTACTATTTGAAATCATTTCAAGTACTTTATCTTCTGCTTGGTTGAGTTTGCCTGGCTTAATGGGCCAATAGAATAGTCTGAACTTGAAACCCCACCCACCTGGCACTCCAGGCAGGCTAGTGTGGTCCTTGTTTTAGCTCATTTGGTAGAGCATGATGCTTGTAACTCCAGGGTAGAGAGGGAGAGAGGTAGAGAGAGGGAGAGAGGTAGGGCATGATGCTTGTAACTCCAGGGTAGAGGGAGAGAGGTAGCGAGGGAGAGAGGTAGCGAGAGAGAGCATGATGCTTGTAACTCCAGGGTAGAGGTAGAGAGAGGTAGAGAGGGAGATGTATATATTTGTTAGAAAATCTATGTCAGGTCTGTAATTTCCCAGGGACCCAATAAAAACAGAAGCCCTGTCTCCCACAGCTCCACTGGGGATCACCTGGGAAGTGAAACATCTCCGCCGTAGATATTCTTTGAAAAGATTGATATTTTTCCCCGCTCTACCAAGCCCACCTCCCTCAGTTGCTATAAAGAGGCCAGGTGTTTGTCTAGCGAGGGGAAAAGGCAGAAGAGAGAGAGAGGCCTTGTGTTCATATCCTGCTCTTGTCATCTTTAGCTCACTTTGCTTTGTGCTTCTGGACACTTCAGCTCACACAGCTCTGCCTTCATCCCCTGCTCAGTTCACAGCTCTGCCTTCATTCCCTGCTCAGTTCACTGCTCTCTGCCTTCATCCCCTGCTCAGTTCACAGCTCTCTGCCTTCATCCCCTGTTCAGTTCACAGCTCTCTGCCTTCATCCCCTGCTCAGTTCACAGCTCTGCCTTCATCCCCTGTTCAGTTCACGGCTCTCTGCCTTCATCCCCTGCTCAGATCACGGCTCTCTGCCTTCATCCCCTGCTCAGTTCACAGCTCTGCCTTCATCCCCTTCTCAGTTCACAGCTCTCTGCCTTCATCCCCTGCTCAGTTCACAGCTCTCTGCCTTCATCCCCTGCTCAGTTCACAGCTCTCTGCCTTCATCCCCTGCTCAGTTCACAGCTCTCTGCCTTCATCCCCTGTTCAGTTCACAGCTCTCTGCCTTCATCCCCTGCTCAGTTCACAGCTCTGCCTTCATCCCCTGCTCAGTTCACAGCTCTCTGCCTTCATCCCCTGCTCAGTTCACAGCTCTCTGCCTTCATCCCCTGCTCAGTTCACGGCTCTCTGCCTTCATCCCCTGCTCAGTTCACAGCTCTCTGCCTTCACCCCCTGTTCAGTTCACAGCTCTCTGCCTTCATCCCCTGCTCAGTTCACAGCTCTCTGCCTTCATCCCCTGCTCAGTTCCGAGCTCTCTGCATTCATCCCCTGCTAAGTTCACAGCTCTGCCTTCATCCCCTGCTCAGTTCACAGCTCTCTGCCTTCATCCCCTGTTCAGTTCACAGCTCTCTGCCTTCATCCCCTGCTCAGTTCACGGCTCTCTGCCTTCATCCCCTGCTCAGTTCACAGCTCTGCCTTCATCCCCTGCTCAGTTCACAGCTCTCTGCCTTCATCCCCTGCTCAGATCACGGCTCTCTGCCTTCATCCCCTGCTCAGTTCACAGCTCTCTGCCTTCATCCCCTGTTCAGTTCACAGCTCTCTGCCTTCATCCCCTGTTCAGTTCACAGCTCTCTGCCTTCATCCCCTGTTCAGTTCACAGCTCTCTGCCTTCATCCCCTGTTCAGTTCACAGCTCTCTTCCTTCATCCCCTGCTCAGATCACGGCTCTCTGCCTTCATCCCCTGCTCAGTTCACAGCTCTCTGCCTTCATCCCCTGTTCAGTTCACAGCTCTCTGCCTTGTACAGCACCTGTACTGACCTCGCCTACTGGATGATAGCTGGGTGAACAGGCAGTGGCTCGGGTGGTTGTTGTCCTTGATGATCTTTTTGGCCTTCCTGTGACATCGGGTGCTGTAGGTCTCCTGGAGGGCGGGTAGTTTGCCCCCGGTAATGTGTAGGGCAGACCTCACTACCCTCTGGAGTGTCTTGCGGTTGCGGGCGGTGCAGTCGCCGTACCAGGCAGTGACACAGCCCGACAGGGTGCTTTAAATTGTGCATCTGTAAAAGTGTGTGAGGGTTTTAGGTGACAAGCCACATTTCTTTAGCCTTCTGAGGTTGACGAGGCTCTGTTGCGCCTTCTTCACCACACTGTCTGTGTTTGTGGTCCATTTCAGTTTGTCAGGGATGTGTGCGCCCTCTGCTGTTTCCTGAAGTCCACCATCCTCTCCTTTGTTTTGTTGTTGATGTTGATGAGAGGTTGTTTTCCAGGCACCACACTCCCAGATCCCTCACCTCCTCCCTGTAGGCCGTCTCGTCGTCGTTGGTAATCAAGCCTACTACTGTTGTGTCGTCTGCAAACTTGATGATTTGAGTTGGATGCGTGCTTGGCCACGCAGTCATGGGTGAACAGGGAATCAAAGGAGGGGGCTGAGAACGCACCCTTGTTGGGCCCCAGTGTTGAGGATCAGCGGAGTGGAGGTGATGTTTCCTACCTTCACCACCTGGGGGGCGCCCGTCAGGAAGTCCAGGACCCAATTGCACAGGGCGGGGTTCAGACCCAGGGCCTCAAGCATAATGATGAGTTTGGAGGGTACTATGGTGTTGAATGCTGAGCTATAGTCAATAAACACCATTCTTACATAGGTATTCCTCTTGTCCAGATGGGATAGGGCAGTGTGATGGCGATTGCATCGTCTGTGGACCTGTTGGGGCGGTAAGTGAATGGAAGTGGGTCCAGGGTGGCAGGTAAGGTAGAGGTCACATGATCCTAATGTGTACGTAGGTCGTCTAAATACCATGAAGAAGGGTTTTATGGGAAACCTGGTCCTTCGATCCGGATACCATGTTCCTTTCTATACAATACATGTTGTCCATTAGCTCTCAGCTAATCAGCCTGTTACCCACTCATTTACATCCGGCTACGTTTCCCACTTCATATTAACAAGGCTGCTAGGCTAAGTTTCAGTTCGCTGGTCCGTCAAGCCCTCTCCCGCTAGAATGAGCGATATGCATCTTCTAGCGATCTATCGAAAGGATAGGCGCCTGTCAGTCACAAAGCGAGTGATGACGCGGAGACACGGCAGAGAGGAAGAGACGAACCAAGAGGTTTCACTTCTCGCCAAAATCTGTCCAAAAATAATCCTAATACTAGAACCTCTGGGCCCTGGGACCTCTCTTCATGTTAACACTAGAACCTCTGGGCCCTGGGACCTCTCTTCATGTTAACACTAGAACCTCTGGGCCCTGGGACCTCTCTTCATGTTAACACTAGAACCTCTGGGCCCTGGGACCTCTCTTCATGTTAACACTAGAACCTCTGGGCCCTGGGACCTCTCTTCAAGCTGTTAACACTAGAACCTCTGGGCCCTGGGACCTCTCTTCATGCTGTTAACACTAGAACCTCTGGGCCCTGGGACCTCTCTTCATGTTAACACTAGAACCTCTGGGCCCTGGGACCTCTCTTCAAGCTGTTAACACTAGAACCTCTGGGCCCTGGGACCTCTCTTCATGCTGTTAACACTAGAACCTCTGGGCCCTGGGACCTCTCTTCATGTTAACACTAGAACCTCTGGGCCCTGGGACCTCTCTTCATGCTGTTAACACTAGAACCTCTGGGCCCTGGGACCTCTCTTCAAGCTGTTAACACTAGAACCTCTGGGCCCTGGGACCTCTCTTCAAGCTGTTAACACTAGAACCTCTGGGCCCTGGGACCTCTCTTCATGCTGTTAACACTAGAACCTCTGGGCCCTGGGACCTCTCTTCATGCTGTTAACACTAGAACCTCTGGGCCCTGGGACCTCCCTTCATGTTAACACTAGAACCTCTGGGCCCTGGGACCTCTCTTCAAGCTGTTAACACTAGAACCTCTGGGCCCTGAGACCTCTCTTCATGCTGTTAACACTAGAACCTCTGGGCCCTGGGACCTCTCTTCATGCTGTTAACACTAGAACCTCTGGGCCCTGGGACCTCTCTTCAAGCTGTTAACACTAGAACCTCTGGGCCCTGGGACCTCTCTTCCAGCTGTTAACACTAGAACCTCTGGGCCCTGGGACCTCTCTTCGAGCTGTTAACACTAGAACCTCTGGGCCCTGGGACCTCTCTTCGAGCTGTTAACACTAGAACCTCTGGGCCCTGGGACCTCTCTTCAAGCTGTTAACACTAGAACCTCTGGGCCCTGGGACCTCTCTTCAAGCTGTTAACACTAGAACCTCTGGGCCCTGGGACCTCTCTTCAAGCTGTTAACACTAGAACCTCTGGGCCCTGGGACCTCTCTTCAAGCTGTTAACACTAAAACCTCTGGGCCCTGGGACCTCTCTTCGAGCTGTTAACACTAGAACCTCTGGGCCCTGGGACCTCTCTTCGAGCTGTTAACACTAGAACCGCTGGGCCCTGGGACCTCTCTTCAAGCTGTTAACACTAGAACCTCTGGGCCCTGGGACCTCTCTTCATGCTGTTAACACTAGAACCTCTGGGCCCTGGGACCTCTCTTCGAGCTGTTAACACTAGAACCTCTGGGCCCTGGGACCTCTCTTCAAGCTGTTAACACTAAAACCTCTGGGCCCTGGGACCTCTCTTCGAGCTGTTAACACTAGAACCTCTGGGCCCTGGGACCTCTCTTCGAGCTGTTAACACTAGAACCGCTGGGCCCTGGGACCTCTCTTCATGCTGTTAACACTAGAACCGCTGGGCCCTGGGACCTCTCTTCAAGCTGTTAACACTAGAACCTCTGGGCCCTGGGACCTCTCTTCATGTTAACACTAGAACCTCTGGGCCCTGGGACCTCTCTTCAAGCTGTTAACACTAGAACCTCTGGGCCCTGGGACCTCTCTTCAAGCTAATTCTGACTGTAACATTCTAACAGTGTAATACATTTCATATATGCTATCGCAAAAATAATAATTAGGTTGTGTTTATGAAGGTCTGAGGTAAGATAAGAATTCAATTTTGTTACATAAATTAAACAGAAAGCGTATGTTTCTGAGCACAGCTTCTTTTTATAACGACAAACACATAATCCCCCGACCACCAAGACATGCGGCCAGATGATGAAAACATCAGTAGCCTCAACCTCAGAAGTGCCAACTGTGATAAATAGTGAAAATCAACACAAAATCAATCATGAATACAAGTGTCGATATGAGGACAGTCACAAAGTCAATTGTTTATACATTGGTTACCATGGCAAATTTCTCTGTTTCCAGGCATCGCTTTCTCGCTTTTTTTGTCGTCAAAACGGAGGGAACACATGATCTCTCTGAAGCGATCCCATGACATGGTTTCTCCATAGAAATGTGTCCCGTACATATCTGACCAGAAGCTCTCAGTATACACTCTGTCTGACCAGCTCTCAGTATACACTCTGTCTGACCAGCTCTCAGTATACACTCTGTCTGACCAGCTCTCAGTATACACTCTGTCTGACCAGCTCTCAGTATACACTCTGACTGACCAGCTCTCAGTATACACTCTGTCTGACCAGCTCTGTTTACACTCTGTCTGACCAGCTCTCAGTATACACTCTGTCTGACCAGCTCTCAGTATACACTCTGTCTGAGCAGCTCTCAGTATACACTCTGACTGACCAGCTCTCAGTATACACTCTGTCTGACCAGGAGCTCTCAGTATACACTCTGTCTGACCAGCTCTCAGTATACACTCTGTCTGACCAGCTCTCAGTATACACTCTGACTGACCAGCTCTCAGTATACACTCTGACTGACCAGCTCTCAGTATACACTCTGTCTGACCAGCTCTGTTTACACTCTGTCTGACCAGCTCTCAGTATACACTCTGTCTGACCAGCTCTCAGTATACACTCTGTCTGACCAGCTCTGTTTACACTCTGTCTGACCAGCTCTCAGTATACACTCTGTCTGACCAGCTCTCAGTATACACTCTGTCTGACCAGCTCTCAGTATACACTCTGTCTGACCAGCTCTCAGTATACACTCTGTCTGACCAGCTCTGTTTACACTCTGTCTGACCAGCTCTCAGTATACACTCTGTCTGACCAGCTCTCAGTATACACTCTGACTGACCAGCTCTCAGTATACACTCTGTCTGACCAGGAGCTCTCAGTATACACTCTGTCTGACCAGCTCTCAGTATACACTCTGTCTGACCAGCTCTCAGTATACACTCTGTCTGACCAGCTCTCAGTATACACTCTGTCTGACCAGCTCTCAGTATACACTCTCTATAAACCGACTGCACCACGGACATACAGGATTGAAATGAACGCTTCCAGCTCATCAACAGACAGATCCCAGGCGGTGCCTCCTTGCTCCCTGTGTGTCTCAGCCCCAGTACCTGATCCCAGGCGGTGTCTCCTTGCTCCCTGTGTGTCTCAGTCCCAGTACCTGATCCCAGGCGGTGTCTCCTTGCTCCCTGTGTGTCTCAGACCCAGTACCTGATCCCAGGCGGTGTCTCCTTGCTCCCTGTGTGTCTCAGACCCAGTACCTGATCCCAGGCGGTGTCTCCTTGCTCCCTGTGTGTCTCAGACCCAGTACCTGATCCCAGGCGGTGTCTCCTTGCTCCCTGTGTGTCTCAGCCAAGGGTACCTGATCCCAGGCGGTGTCTCCTTGCTCCCTGTGTGTCTCAGCCCCAGTACCTGATCCCAGGCGGTGTCTCCTTGCTCCCTGTGTGTCTCAGACCCAGTACCTGATCCCAGGCGGTGTCTCCTTGCTCCCTGTGTGTCTCAGACCCAGTACCTGATCCCAGGCGGTGTCTCCTTGCTCCCTGTGTGTCTCAGTCCCTGATGTACTGTAGCATGTCCATGTCACATAAACAATGAAAGCTGGTGACTGTTTCTGATGTTGTTTTTGTTGTTTTGATTTGGTGGTGGCTGCTCGGTCTGGGGCCTCTGAGGTGTCGGTTCTGCCTGAGGCTCAGGTTCTGAAGAATAATCATCAGAGATGTTCTGATTTAATTTATTCCACCTGTCATCTGAGTGGGTTTTCAGTCAGATCTTGTAGCAGTGCCAACGCAGCATGTTCATCCCGTCGTTCGTCTCGGTCTTCTTGCCCCGTTTGTAAATTCCACACTCTCTCACTGTGTACTCCAGGTGTGCCGGAGTAGACTGATAAGACTGCTGGGATTCAGGGGGGCGAATGATAAAGGGTCACTTACCATTCAAATATATCAATAGAATGCCCTGCCCTGTTCATTCACGATTGGTTACATAATTATACATCGTTCGCTTCCCCCTCGCTCATCATCTCCCCCTTCTCCCCCTTTCTTCCCCCTCGCTCATCATCTCCCCCTTTCTCCCCCCTTCTCCCCCTTTCTCCCCATCATGCTTTACTTTATTTATTTAATCTGTTAATGTGTGAAAATAGTTTCGGTGTAGTTTAGGTTCAGTTATCGGAGTGATTATCAACTGGGCATGGCACCTTTCACTGTCTGGAGGAGGAGTGGAGCAGGCCCTACTGTCTGGAGGAGGGGCGGAGCAGGCCCTACTGTCTGGAGGAGTGGAACAGGCCCTACTGTCTGGAGGAGGAGCGGAGCAGGCCCTACTGTCTGGAGGAGTGGAGCAGGCCCTACTGTCTGGAGGAGTGGAGCAGGCCCTACTGTCTGGAGGAGTGGAGCAGGCCCTACTGTCTGGAGGAGGAGCGGAGCAGGCCCTACTGCCTGGAGGAGGAGCGGAGCAGGCCCTACTGCCTGGAGGAGGAGCGGAGCAGGCCCTACTGTCTGGAGGAGGAGCGGAGCAGGCCCTACTGCCTGGAGGAGGAGCGGAGCAGGCCCTACTGCCTGGAGGAGGAGCGGAGCAGGCCCTACTGCCTGGAGGAGGAGCGGAGCAGGCCCTACTGTCTGTAGGAGGAGCGGAGCAGGCCCTACTGTCTGTAGGAGGAGCGGAGCAGGCCCTACTGTCTGGAGGAGGAGCGGAGCAGGCCCTACTGTCTGGAGGAGCGGAGCAGGCCCTACTGTCTGGAGGAGCGGAGCAGGCCCTACTGTCTGGAGGAGCGGAGCAGGCCCTACTGTCTGGAGGAGGAGCGGAGCAGGCCCTACTGTCTGGAGGAGGAGCGGAGCAGGCCCTACTGTCTGTAGGAGGAGCGGAGCAGGCCCTACTGTCTGGAGGAGGGGCGGAGCAGGCCCTACTGTCTGGAGGAGGGGCGGAGCAGGCCCTACTGTCTGGAGGAGGAGCGGAGCAGGCCCTACTGTCTGGAGGAGGAGCGGAGCAGGCCCTACTGTCTGGAGGAGGAGCGGAGCAGGCCCTACTGTCTGGAGGAGGAGCGGAGCAGGCCCTACTGTCTGGAGGAGGAGCGGAGCAGGCCCTACTGCCTGGAGGAGGAGCGGAGCAGGCCCTACTGCCTGGAGGAGGAGCGGAGCAGGCCCTACTGTCTGGAGGAGGAGCGGAGCAGGCCCTACTGCCTGGAGGAGGAGCGGAGCAGGCCCTACTGCCTGGAGGAGGAGCGGAGCAGGCCCTACTGTTTGGAGGAGGAGCGGAGCAGGCCCTACTGTCTGGAGGAGGGGCGGATCAGGCCCTACTGTCTGGAGGAGGGGCGGAGCAGGCCCTACTGTCTGGAGGAGGGGCGGAGCAGGCCCTACTGTCTGGAGGAGGGGCGGAGCAGGCCCTACTGTCTGGAGGAGGGGCGGAGCAGGCCCTACTGTCTGGAGGAGGGGCGGAGCAGGCCCTACTGTCTGGAGGAGGGGCGGAGCAGGCCCTACTGTCTGGAGGAGGGGCGGAGCAGGCCCTACTGTCTGGAGGAGGGGCGGAGCAGGCCCTACTGTCTGGAGGAGGAGCGGAGCAGGCCCTACTGTCTGGAAGAGGGGCGGAGCAGGCCCTACTGTCTGGAGGAGGGGCGGAGCAGGCCCTACTGTCTGGAGGAGGAGCGGAGCAGTGGGTAACGCTGATACAAGGCAGTGGGCTAATGGCCTCATGTTTATCCAGTGGTCTGTCTGAAGGACTCTGTCATCAGCATGTCATCCTTTATACACCTTACATCATCGTTCCACTTCATTCACCGTAGCATCACATCTAACCATCCGCCTCGGAGAAGACCCAATAATATCCTGCCTCTCTCTCTCTCTTCTCCTCCCTCCACGTTCCCTGCCAGGCCCTCTCTCTTCTTCTCCTCCCTCCACGTTCCCTGCCAGGCTCTCTCTCTTCTCCTCCTCCCTCCACGTTCCCTACCAGGCTCTCTTCTCCTCCCTCCACGTTCCCTGCCAGGCCCTCTCTCTTCTCCTCCTCCCTCCACGTTCCCTACCAGGCTCTCTTCTCCTCCCTCCACGTTCCCTGCCAGGCCCTCTCTCTTCTCCTCCTCCCTCCACGTTCCCTGCCAGGCTCTGTCTCTCCCGTTCCTTCTACCTCGACAGTGAATGGATAGATGAGTTTCCTGGCCTCGTCACCCTGGATAGGCCCTATCTCATCTCCCTCTCTCTCGCTTCTTCTCCTTCACCAGCGAACAGACAGATGTTTATTCATGCAGGGTTAATACTGCCTCTCAGCGTTCACCAGGCCCTGTCCCCTCTTCACCTCCTCCGTCTCCCTCTCTTTCTCTCCTCTCCTCCAACAGAATAACGGACAGATTAGTTTATTCATGCAGGGTTAACACTTTCTGTCTCTCGCCAGCGTTCTTCGTGCGGAGCGTCGTCAGTCTTTTCTCTTCTCTGTGTTCACCAGCTGTGCCATGGCCAAGCACTCAGCATATATAATGCTGTTGTCAGCCTGCTGCACTTCACTTGGTATTTGTATAGAGCGGCATGCTGCTCGTGGAGGGACGGCAGCATGCTGCTCGTGGAGGGACGGCAGCATGCTGCTCGTGGAGGGACGGCAGCCTGTTGCTCGTGGAGGGACGGCAGCCTGCTGCTCGTGGAGGGACGGCAGCCTGCTGCTCGTGGAGGGACGGCAGCCTGCTGCTCGTGGCGGGACGGCAGCCTGCTGCTCGTGGAGGGACGGCAGCCTGCTGCTCGTGGAGGGACGGCAGCCTGCTGCTCGTGGAGGGACGGCAGCCTGCTGCTCGTGGAGGGACGGCAGCCTGCTGCTCGTGGCGGGACGGCAGCCTGCTGCTCGTGGCGGGACGGCAGCCTGCTGCTCGTGGCGGGACGGCAGCCTGCTGCTCGTGGCGGGACGGCAGCCTGCTGCTCGTGGCGGGACGGCAGCCTGCTGCTCGTGGAGGGACGGCAGCCTGCTGCTCGTGGCGGGACGGCAGCATGCTCAGGGCCAAAGGAGATGTGTTGTGGTTGAGAACCTCTGGAAGTGTAGTCGTTGTGTAGAAGAGTTGAGTTCTAGCAGGGGTCCACAATAGGTGGAGCTTTTTATTTAGAAATCCTAGGACTGTCCAGTCACCAGGAGATCAGCGTGAGACAACAGGAAACACACTGGTCCTCTTCTGTAAATTATACACACGTATGTGATGATAAGGGTTTTCAAATGACTCTGTTTTTGTCAAATACCAGATCTGTTTGGGCTTCTTGCAGCCAATTAGCAGTCTGGGGGGAGGGGTATAAATATCTACTGGATGATGGAATATAATACAAGTTTTTCTAGGAAGAATCTCAGCTGATAATGTCCCAATACGTGAATACAAATGATACTGGAAGGCCTGTTGTCTGTCTGCCTGTTGTCTGTCTGCCTGTTGTCTGTCTGCCTGTTGTCTGTCTGCCTGTTGTCTGTCTGCCTGTTGTCTGTCTGCCTGTTGTCTGTCTGCCTGTTGTCTGCCTGCCTGTTGTCTGCCTGCCTGCCTGTTGTCTGTCTGTCTGTCTGTCTGTCTGTCTGTCTGTCTGTCTGTCTGTCTGCCTGCCTGTTGTCTGCCTGCCTGTTGTCTGTCTGCCTGTTGTCTGCCTGTCTGTCTGTCTGTCTGTCTGCCTGTCTGCCTGTCTGTCTGTCCAATGATGTGGTCCTGTACTGTAACCATCCCTCACAACCAATGATGTGGCACACACACACACACACACAGACACACACACACACACCACACACCACACACACACACCACACCACACACACACAGAGAGAGCGAGAGACACAGAGAGCGAGAGACACAGAGAGCGAGAGACACAGAAGCGGCCGTCAGCACTTTACTTGTGAGTTGAGATGAAAGTTAGAGTGTGTTTCTTTAATGTATCCCTCTGCCAGACATTAGCGATGGGGATTGTTCAGGTTCCTTTGGGAGGGCAGAGCAGGCCAGGCTGTGTGTTAGAGAAGGCTGTCACACTGTGCGTGTGTTAGAGAGAGCTGTCACCCTGCATTGCTGTCACACAGTCTGGCACGAAGACCCGAGAGAGGGGCTGCCCTGTCTGTCCTGGCCGGAGGGAGGGAGGGAGGGAGGGAGGACATGACTTTCACACCCCATCAAACATCTCCCCCTGCAACAGCGCTTGTATGACTCTGACAGACTCTTCTCAAGCTTTTTATTTTGTGTTGCTGTCCTCCGCTGAAACGTCGTCTCTCTAAAATGGAGACTAGTGGTCTGATTTCACAGAGTGGTGCTGCTGAGTAACGAGGTGTCAGAGCAGTGCCTCTGTTAGGGAACGTTCTGACCTGCGGTACCTCTGTTAGGGAACGTTCTGACCTGTGGTACCTCTGTTAGGGAACGTTCTGACCTGCGGTACCACGGTACCTTTGTTAGGGAACGTTCTGACCTGTGGTACCACGGTTCATCTGTTAGGGAACGTTCTGACCTGCGGTACCTCTGTTAGGGAACGTTCAGACCTGCGGTACCTCTGTTAGGGAACGTTCTGAGCTGTGGTACCTCTGTTAGGGAACGTTCTGACCTGCGGTACCACGGTACCTTTGTTAGGGAACGTTCTGACCTGTGGTTCCTCTGTTAGGGAACGTTCTGAGCTGTGGTACCTCTGTTAGGGAACGTTCTGACCTGTGGTACCGCGGTACCTCTGTTAGGGAACGTTCTGAGCTGTGGTACCACGGTACCTCTGTTAGGGAACGTTCTGAGCTATGGTACCTCTGTTAGGGAACGTTCTGACCTGTGGTACCGCGGTACCTCTGTTAGGGAACGTTCTGAGCTGTGGTACCTCTGTTAGGGAACGTTCTGACCTGTGGTACCACGGTACCTCTGTTAGGGAACGTTCTGACCTGTGGTACCACGGTACCTCTGTTAGGGAACATTCTGACCTGTGGTACCTCTGTTAGGGAACGTTCTGACCTGCGGTACCACGGTACCTCTGTTAGGGAACGTTCTGACCTGTGGTTCCTCTGTTAGGGAACGTTCTGACCTGTGGTGCCTCTGTTAGGGAACGTTCTGACCTGCGGTACCGCGGTACCTCTGTTAGGGAACGTTCTGACCTGTGGTACACCCGTTACTCTATGTCCTGCCGTTGTCCAATGAGATTCATGCGTACGCTGTCTGATGTGTGGAGTTGCTAGGCAGAATAATATAATTAGGTCAGCCATGTATTGTGACGATATATCAGCCTTGTCATGTGTGTTTTATCAACCCGCCTGTAGCCTTGACCTCTGACCGCTGACCTCGTTGTGACCTGTTGTTGTCATGACCTTCCTGTTCTGTCGCTCTGGATTGTTATTGGACATGTTGCCATGGCAGCACATATTTTTTGTTTTATGCCTCCAGAGCAGCCTTAAAGTATTGGTCGCTGACCTGTTGATGGAGGGTCGCTGACCTGTTGATGGAGGGTCGCTGACCTGTTGATGGAGGGTCGCTGACCTGTTGATGGAGGGTCGCTGACCTGTTGACGGAGGGTCGCTGACCTGTTGAAGGAGGGTCGCTGACCTGTTGACGGAGGGTCGCTGACCTGTTGACGGAGGGTCGCTGACCTGTTGACGCAGGGTCGCTGACCTGTTGACGCAGGGTCGCTGACCTGTTGACGGAGGGTCTCTGACCTGTTGACGGAGGGTCTCTGACCTGTTGACGCAGGGTCGCTGACCTGTTGACGCAGGGTCGCTGACCTGTTGACGGAGGGTCGCTGACCTGTTGACGGAGGGTCGCTGACCTGTTGACGGAGGGTCTCTGACCTGTTGACGGAGGGTCTCTGACCTGTTGACGGAGGGTCGCTGACCTGTTGACGGAGGGTCTCTGACCTGTTGACGGAGGGTCGCTGACCTGTTGACGGAGGGTCGCTGACCTGTTGACGGAGGGTCGCTGACCTGTTGACGGAGGGTCGCTGACCTGTTGACGGAGGGTCGCTGACCTGTTGACGGAGGGTCGCTGATCTGTTGACGGAGGGTCGCTGACCTGTTGACGGAGGGTCGCTGACCTGTTGACGGAGGGTCTCTGACCTGTTGACGGAGGGTCTCTGACCTGTTGACGGAGGGTCGCTGACCTGTTGACGCAGGGTCGCTGACCTGTTGACGGAGGGTCTCTGACCTGTTGACGGAGGGTCACTGACCTGTTGACGGAGGGTCTCTGACCTGTTGACGGAGGGTCGCGGCGTGTCAGAGTACATTTATAATTATTTAATTGTGAGTGGGTGGAGATGCTGAGTGAGCGGGTGGAGATGCTGAGTGAGCGGGTGGAGATGCTGAGTGAGCGGGTGGAGATGCTGAGTGAGCGGGTGGAGATGCTGAGTGAGCGGGTGGAGATGCTGAGTGAGCGGGTGGAGATGCTGAGTCAGCGGGTGGAGATGCTGAGTCAGCGGGTGGAGATGCTGAGTCAGCGGGTGGAGATGCCCGTGTCCTTCAAGGTTGCCCCGGATATTTTTTCGTCAGTTTTCTTGAAGGTCGCTGCGCGACCCACGCGCTGCAGTGCTGTTGTTCAGCAGCAGATGATGCGCTGTCAGCCACTGGCTTGTAATTCCCCTCTCGTCATAACTCACCGCTGTCACCGAATACACTCAAGCTAGCCACACGTTCTGACTGAGTTCAATTGTCATGAGAAATGAGTTTCTCTCTCTTGGTTTAAAACAAACTTTGAGAAATACCGAGGAGATCCCACATTGGGTTTTGTGCTTAACGTTAGAAATGAGTCTCTCAAAACAAAAACATTAAAACCACACGTCCTGACCCAAACATCCACAGCATGACAGTAAACCCAGGGAGGTCTTTCAGAACAGGGCCTGAATCCTTCAGGAAGCAGTGGTTCAGGAAGCAGTGGTTCAGGAAGCAAACAGAGGTTCAGGAAGCAGTGGTTCAGGAAGCAGTGGTTCAGGAAGCAGTGGTTCAGGAAGCAGTTGTTCAGGAAGCAGGCAGAGGTTCAGGAAGCAGGCAGAGGTTCAGGAAGCAGGCAGAGGTTCAGGAAGCAGGCAGAGGTTCAGGAAGCAGGCAGAGGTTCAGGAAGCAGGCAGAGGTTCAGGAAGCAGGCAGAGGTTCAGGAAGCAGGCAGAGGTTCAGGAAGCAGACAGAGGTTCAGGAAGCAGACAGAGGTTCAGGAAACAGTGGTTCGACAGTGGAAGAGTAAGTCAACATGCAAGGCATTGTTGTCATTTTGTAACAGGTGATGATCCACAGAAATAAGGGAGTACTAACTATCTCTCATAGTAGTCGATGTGAGTTCCTCCTTTCAAACAATCCCCTCGTACGCAGCCAATAGCTGGCTAGCTGGCTAACGTTAGCCAAAGCAAACAATCCCCTTGTACACAGCCAATAGCTGGCTAGCTAGCTAACGTTAGCCAAAGCAAACAATCCTCTCGTACACAGCCAATAGCTGGCTAGCTAGCTAACGTTAGCCAAAGCAAGCTATCTAGCTGCTGATAGTACAGCCCTAAGTAACAGTACAGAACAAGATGGAGAAAATAAATCTGTTGCTGTTAAAATACAACTAATCGTTTTTATTCTGAACTGGATTACACTGATTGAAGGTGAGATGGGTTTTTTTCTGAGGCTGAGAAACTGACTGTACCCATATTTACGTATAGTTGCATGTTTTTGTATGCTTGGGTCCCAGGAAAACACAGCATTTCTCAGTTGGGTCCCAGGAAAACACAGCATTTCTCAGTTGGGTCCCAGGAAAACACAGCATTTCTCATTTGGGTCCCAGGAAAACACAGCATTTCTCATTTGGGTCCCAGGAAAACACAACATTTCTCAGTTGGGTCCCAGGAAAACACAGCATTTCTCAGTTGGGTCCCAGGAAAACACAGCATTTCTCATTTGGGTCCCAGGAAAACACAGCATTTCTCATCTGGGTCCCAGGAAAACACAGCATTTCTCATTTGGGTCCCAGGAAAACACAGCATTTCTCATTTGGGTCCCAGGAAAACACAACATTTCTCAGTTGGGTCCCAGGAAAACACAGCATTTCTCAGTTGGGTCCCAGGAAAACACATCATTTCTCAGTTGGGTCCCAGGAAAACACAGCATTTCTCATTTGGGTCCCAGGAAAACACAGCATTTCTCATTTGGGTCCCAGGAAAACACAGCATTTCTCATTTGGGTCCCAGGAAAACACAGCATTTCTCAGTTGGGTCCCAGGAAAAGACATTTCTGATTTGGGTCCCAGGCTGGAACAGGTGAAGCCGAACTCCAGAGGTATCTGATGTAGATTGACGGGGGTTTATTATGCTCCCCAGGGAAGCTACCGTTATTATTCCGTTATTTACTCCGTTATTACTCCGTTATTTACTCAGTACTTTAGACCAGAGACACTGTGGACCCTGGCAGGACAGTACTTTAGACCAGAGACACTGTGGACCCTGGCAGGACAGTACTTTAGACCAGAGACACTGTGGATCCTGGCAGGACAGTACTTTAGACCAGAGACGCTGTGGATCCTGGCAGGACAGTACTTTAGACCAGAGACACTGTGGATCCTGGCAGGACAGTACTTTAGACCAGAGACACTGTGGATCCTGGCAGGACAGTACTTTAGACCAGAGACACTGTGGATCCTGGCAGGACAGTACTTTAGACCAGAGACACTGGGATCCTGGCAGGACAGTACTTTAGACCAGAGACACTGTGGACCTGGCAGGACAGTACTTTAGACCAGAGACACTGTGGACCCTGGCAGGACAGTACTTTAGACAGAGGACACTGTGGATCCTGGCAGGACAGTACTTTAGACCAGAGACACTGTGGATCCTGGCAGGACAGTACTTTAGACCAGAGACACTGTGGATCCTGGCAGGACAGTACTTTAGACCAGAGACACTGTGGATCCTGGCAGGACAGTACTTTAGACCAGAGACACTGTGGATCCTGGCAGGACAGTACTTTAGACCAGAGACACTGTGGATCCTGGCAGGACAGTACTTTAGACCAGAGACACTGTGGATCCTGGCAGGACAGTACTTTAGACCAGAGACACTGTGGATCCTGGCAGGACAGTACTTTAGACCAGAGACACTGTGGATCCTGGCAGGACAGTACTTTAGACCAGAGACACTGTGGATCCTGGCAGGACAGTACTTTAGACCAGAGACACTGTGGACCCTGGCAGGACAGTACTTTAGACCAGAGACACTGTGGATCCTGGCAGGACAGTACTTTAGACCAGAGACACTGTGGACCCTGGCAGGACAGTACTTTAGACCAGAGACACTGTGGATCCTGGCAGGACAGTACTTTAGACCAGAGACACTGTGGACCCTGGCAGGACAGTACTTTAGACCAGAGACACTGTGGATCCTGGCAGGACAGTACTTTAGACCAGAGACACTGTGGATCCTGGCAGGACAGTACTTTAGACCAGAGACACTGTGGATCCTGGCAGGACAGTACTTTAGACCAGAGACACTGTGGATCCTGGCAGGACAGTACTTTAGACCAGAGACACTGTGGATCCTGGCAGGACAGTACTTTAGACCAGAGACACTGTGGATCCTGGCAGGACAGTACTTTAGACCAGAGACACTGTGGACCCTGGCAGGACAGTTCTTTAGACCAGAGACACTGTGGACCCTGGCAGGACAGTACTTTAGACCAGAGACACTGTGGATCCTGGCAGGACAGTACTTTAGACCAGAGACACTGTGGATCCTGGCAGGACAGTACTTTAGACCAGAGACACTGTGGATCCTGGCAGGACAGTACTTTAGACCAGAGACACTGTGGATCCTGGCAGGACAGTACTTTAGACCAGAGACACTGTGGACCCTGGCAGGACAGTACTTTAGACCAGAGACACTGTGGATCCTGGCAGGACAGTACTTTAGACCAGAGACACTGTGGATCCTGGCAGGACAGTACTTTAGACCAGAGACACTGTGGATCCTGGCAGGACAGTACTTTAGACCAGAGACACTGTGGATCCTGGCAGGACAGTACTTTAGACCAGAGACACTGTGGGTCCTGGCAGGACAGTACTTTAAACCAGAGACACTGTGGGTCCTGGCAGGACAGTACTTTAAACCAGAGACACTGTGGGTCCTGGCAGGACAGTACTTTAGACCAGAGACACTGTGGGTCCTGGCAGGACAGTACTTTAAACCAGAGACACTGTGGGTCCTGGCAGGACAGTACTTTAAACCAGAGACACTGTGGGTCCTGGCAGGACAGTTCTCATCAGGTCTCCTCTCAGGTCAGAGCTGCTGTGTATGAAAGATGTTCCCTGTTTCTGTCCATTCAGACAGTAACACCTGTAACCCCACTGGTCCACGTCTCCAACACTCCTCCCACACACACACACACACACACACACACACACACACACACACCAAGACACACACACACACACACACACACCAAGCCACACACACACACACACACACACACCAAGACACACACCAAGACACACACACACACACACACCAAGAACACACACACACACACACACACCAAGACACACACCAAGACACACACACACACACACACACACACACACACCAAGACACACACCAAGAGACACACACACCAAGACACACACCAAGAGACACACACACCAAGACACACACACACACACCAAGACACACACACACACAGCAAGAGACACACCAAGACACACACACACACACACACACACACCAAGACACACACACACCAGCTGGTCCCATACGTGAGGCCTCCATGTCAGCCCACAGCCCGGCCACAGACTGCCTCTCTGGAGTAATTGTATTAAATGGTGTGATAAATGGACGTGACAAACAAGTGGAAATTGGTTTCTGATATTATATTAAAAATTGACCTTCAGATTTAAGGCCCCAGATTAGTTATTTTGTCAGGAAATAGAATAGCAACCCTTTGCTTTCAGCTGTCCTGAGTCAGGGAGGGAGGAGGAGGAGGAGGAGGGGATGAAGGGGGGACAGTGATGCCTCTCTCTCTGTGATCAGTGAATTAAAACAATATGTGGGATGGACCCACCAGCCCCCTCTGGATCAGGACTCTCAGCCACAGACAGACAGACAGACAGACAGACAGACAGACAGACAGACAGACAGACAGACCTTGGCCTGGCCTTCGGGATCCGGCCTGGTCTGTCCACCTGTAAGGAAGCACTGTTAAAGGCAATATGGAAATGTTATGGCAGACCCAGACTACACTGTCCTGATGTGTGTCTCTCTCTGTCTCTCTCTGTCTCTCTCTGTCTCTCTGTCTCTGTCTCTCTCTCTCTGTCTCTCTCTCTCTCTGTCTCTCTCTCTCCCCTCCCCCCTGTCTCGCTCTCTCCCCTCCCCCCTGTCTCGCTCTCTCCCCTTCCCCTCTC
Organism: Salmo trutta; assembly: GCF_901001165.1. NCBI lineage: Eukaryota > Metazoa > Chordata > Actinopteri > Salmoniformes > Salmonidae > Salmo > Salmo trutta. The sequence continues at coordinate 579,976 of NW_021822543.1, forward strand.
TCTCTCTTTCTCTCTCTCCTCTCTCTCTCTCTCTCTCTCTCTCTCTCTCTCTCTCTCTCTGTCTCTCTCTCCTCTCCCCCCTCTCTCTCTCCTCTCCCCCCTCTCTCTCTCTCTCTCCAAATGTTCTTAAATTAACTTTTAATATAATTTTAATTAAGTTACTTTGACAAGCTTTTACATTTGTCATTCTAACAGTCTTGTGCTCAGGAGTTTAGTTTCAATGATTTATATTTGTTTCAAATGACTTTGTAATTAACCAAAATGTTTCCATCAACATGAGGCGTTTGGCTCAGATGCTCTCAGCATTAGTCAATATAAACAGTATTTGAAGCGTTTATCTGAATGACAGGCCCCTCGTCTGGAGGTGGTTTCTTCATGAAAAGGTCTGAAGACAGCTGGCTCCATTTCAGTTTTTTGTGGCTTCAAATTCAGAGCATTGCCTTTTTTTAAACTCTGTTTTAACTCATTAGGCTAGTCTTCCATCCCTCCTCTGCTGGCTGTCCAGCTTAGCTCAACATGAGCAAGAGAGGAGAGGGGGAGACGGACAGGGGGAGGGGGAGACGGACAGGGGGAGGGGGGAGACGGACAGGGGAGGGGGAGACGGACAGGGGGAGGGGGAGACGGACAGGGGGAGGGGGAGACGGACAGGGGGAGGGAGAGACGGACAGGGAGAGACGGACAGGGGGAGACGGACAGGGGGAGACGGACAGGGGGAGACGGACAGGGGGAGGGAGAGACGGAGAGGGGGAGACGGACAGGGGGAGGGGGAGACGGACAGGGAGAGAGAGGGAGGTGTATCGGACGATCTTCTCTAAAGTTAATCCTCTTGACTGGCCGGCCTAATAAACCAGTTCTTCCTGATTAATTGATCAAGACAAATGGGATTGTTTTCCCCTTCTTCTCCCTGTTACATTAATTAGCAGTCAATCAACAAAACCTCACAGCCACAGAGCACTGAGAGAGGAGATACTAATCACATGTTATAACCCCTCAGTCCTGACAGAGAGGAGATACTAATCACATGTTATACCCCTCAGTCCTGACTGAGAGAGGAGATACTAATCACATGTTAGACCCCTCAGTCCTGACTGAGAGAGGAGATACTAATCACATGTTATAACCCCTCAGTCCTGACAGAGAGGAGATACTAATCACATGTTATACCCCTCAGTCCTGACTGAGAGAGGAGATACTAATCACATGTTATACCCCTCAGTCCTGACTGAGAGAGGAGATACTAATCACATGTTATACCCCTCAGTCCTGACTGAGAGAGGAGATACTAATCACATGTTATACCCCTCAGTCCTGACTGAGAGAGGAGATACTAATCACATGTTATAACCCCTCAGTCCTGACTGAGAGAGGAGATACTAATCACATGTTATACCCCTCAGTCCTGACTGAGAGAGGAGATGCTAATCACATGTTATACCTCTCAGTCTGACTGAGAGAGGGAGATACTAATCACATGTTATACCCCTCAGTCCTGACTGAGAGAGGAGATATTAATCACATGTTATAGATCCCTCAGTCCTGACTGAGAGAGGAGATACTAATCACATGTTATAACCCCTCAGTCCTGACTGAGAGAGGAGATACTAATCACATGTTATACCCCTCAGTCCTGACTGAGAGAGGAGATGCTAATCACATGTTATACCCCTCAGTCCTGACTGAGAAGGAGATACTAATCACATGTTATACCCCCTCAGTCCTGACTGAGAGAGGAGATGCTAATCACATGTTATAGATCCCTCAGTCCTGACTGAGAGAGGAGATGCTAATCACATGTTATAACCCCTCAGTCCTGACTGAGAGAGGAGATAGTAATCACATGTTATACCCCTCAGTCCTGACTGAGAGAGGAGATACTAATCACATGTTATACCCCTCAGTCCTGACTGAGAGAGGAGATACTAATCACATGTTATACCCCTCAGTCCTGACTGAGAGAGGAGATGCTAATCACATGTTATACCCCTCAGTCCTGACTGAGAAAGGAGATACTAATCACATGTTATACCCCCTCAGTCCTGACTGAGAGAGGAGATACTAATCACATGTTATACCCCTCAGTCCTGACTGAGAGAGGAGATACTAATCACATGTTATACCCCAGTCCTGACTGAGAGAGGAGATACTAATCACATGTTATAGATCCCTCAGTCCTGACTGAGAGAGGAGATACTAATCACATGTTATACCCCTCAGTCCTGACTGAGAGAGGAGATACTAATCACATGTTATACCCCTCAGTCCTGACTGAGAGAGGAGATACTAATCACATGTTATACCCTCAGTCCTGACTGAGAGAGGAGATACTAATCACATGTTATAACCCTCAGTCTGACTGAGAGAGGAGATACTAATCACATGTTATACCCCTCAGTCCTGACTGAGAGAGGAGATACTAATCACATGTTAGACCCCTCAGTCCTGACTGAGAGAGGAGATACTAATCACATGTTAGACCCCTCAGTGTTTTCTAGGGTCCCAAATGTCATCCTATTCTGTGTTCTGGGTGGTCCCTATGGGCTCTGGTCAGTGTAGTGTAGTATACGGGAAAAGGGTGCCATTTGAGCCTCATCCTCGGTGTTGTTGAGCGAGGAGGAGGAAGAAAAATGGCGGTCAGTCTGAAATGTTAAACCAACTCTGCTTCTGTGTTTTATCTAGAAAGCCACGTCAGGCTTCTAGCTGCCTACATGGTTCTCTCCTCCTCCACAGCACTTCTCCTGTTCTGCATGTAGGCTACAGAATGTTCAAGAGGCTTGGGCCTCCATTGGAGAGAGAGACACACACACACACACACACACACACACCACACACACACACACCACACTGGAGAGGCTGTCAATCTGACTCTTACCAAGTAGTCTGGCTATTGTCTATTCCCTGTGGGTCCTGGTCTAAAGTATGACCTATTCCCTGTGGGTCCTGGTCTAAAGTATGACCTATTCCCTGTGGGTCCTGGTCTAAAGTATGACCTATTCGCCGTGGGTCCTGGTCTAAAGTATGACCTATTCCCTGTGGGTCCTGGTCTAAAGTATGACCTATTCCCCGTGGGTCCTGGTCTAAAGTATGACCTATTCCCCGTGGGTCCTGGTCTAAAGTATGACCTATTCCCTGTGGGTCCTGGTCTAAAGTATGACTTATTCCCTGTGGGTCCTGGTCTAAAGTATGACCTATTCCCTGTGGGTCCTGGTCTAAAGTATGACCTATTCCCTGTGGGTCCTGGTCTAAAGTATGACCTATTCCCTGTGGGTCCTGGTCTAAAGTATGACCTATTCCCTGTGGGTCCTGGTCTAAAGTATGACCTATTCCTTGTGGGTCCTGGTCTAAAGTATGACCTATTCCCTGTGGGTCCTGGTGTAAAGTAGGACCTATTCCCTGTGGGTCCTGGTCTAAAGTATGACCTATTCCCTGTGGGTCCTGGTCTAAAGTATGACCTATTCCCTGTGGGTCCTGGTCTAAAGTATGACTTATTCCCTGTGGGTCCTGGTCTAAAGTAGGACCTATTCCCCGCGGGTCCTGGTCTAAAGTATGACCTATTCCTGTGGGTCCTGGTCTAAAGTAGGACCTATTCCTTGTGGTCCTGGTCTAAAGTATGACCTATTCCCGTGGGTCCTGGTGGTAAAGTAGACCTATTCCCTGTGGGTCCTGGTCTAAAGTATGACCTATTCCCTGTGGGTCCTGGTCTAAAGTATGACCTATTCCCTGTGGGTCCTGGTCTAAAGTATGACTGGAGGAAGCTGGCTCTAGTCTAACTCTACATACTGTCTTCGTTGCATCAGCTTCCAGACTTGTTTTGGAGGGTCAACTTTAGAAGCACTAGTCCATGTTGTGTTAATGATGAAGACCTGTATTCATTTAGTTTGACCTTCATATGATCTGTGTAAAACTCTTTGGTGTCTTCATGCTCAATCAATCAGTCAACCAATCAATGAAATTTATTTATAAAGCCCTTTCAAACTTAGCAGATGTCTCAAAGTGCTGTACAGAAACCCAGCCTTAAACCCCAAACAGCAAGCAATGCAGATGTAGAAGCACGTTGGCTAGGAAAACTCCCTAGAAAGGCCAGAACCTAGGAAGAAACCTAGAGAGGAACCAGGCTATGAGGGGTGGCCAGTCCTCTTCTGGCTGTGCTGGGTGGAGAGGAAGCAGGCTATGAGGGGTGGCCAGTCCTCTTCTGGCTGTGCTGGGTAGAGAGGAAGCAGGCTATGAGGGGTGGCCAGTCCTCTTCTGGCTGTGCCGGGTAGAGAGGAACCAGGCTATGAGGGGTGACCAGTCCTCTTCTGGCTGTGCTGGGTAGAGAGGAACCAGGCTATGAGGGGTGACCAGTCCTCTTCTGGCTGTGCTGGGTGGAGATTATAACAGAACATGGCCAAGATGTTAAAATGTTTATAGATGACCAGCAGGGTCAAATAATAATAATAATAATAATAATAATAATAACCACAGTAGTTACTGTTTTTAAAGACTTGATCCATATCGACACAAACATAACACACACATCCATCTCTGAACACTGTTGTTTCTGCTACTTGATTGGTTCATATTTAATAGTGGGTAGGACCTATGCAAAATATAAATGTGGTTTTGTACATAGACAGGAGAATCATGTCTGGAACGTTTCTGATAGAAACAAGGTAATATATCAGCTGTTCTGACAGCATGCAGGCAGGCAGGCTAAACGTGGGTATTCTGGATTAAGACTAAAACAGGCCACTGGTGCCTGATAAGGAACAGTATTGTTCTTTAGATGTTTAGATGTTTAGCTAAGGCCTGATCGGCCTTGGATATTAAGTGTTGTTTAGCTAAGGCCTGATCACCCCTGGGTATTAAGTGTTGTTTAGCTAAGGCCTGATCACCCCTGGGTATTAAGTGTTGTTTAGCTAAGGCCTGATCACCCCTGGGTATTAAGTGTTGTTTAGCTAAGGCCTGATCACCCCTGGATATTAAGTGTTGTTTAGCTAAGGCCTGATCGGCCCTGGATATTAAGTGTTGTTTAGCTAAGACCTGATCGGCCCTGGGTATTAAGTGTTGTTTAGCTAAGGCCTGATGACCCCTGGGTATTAAGTGTTATATACATATGAGATGAGTAATGTAGGGTATTTAAACATTATATAAAGTTGGCATTGTTTAAAGTGGCTAGTGATACATTTATTACATCAATTTTTCCATGATTAAAGTGACTAGAGATTTGAGTCAGTATGTTGGCAGCAGCCACTCAATGTTAGTGATGGCTGTTTACCAGTCTGGAGATAGAAGCTGTTTATCAGTCTGATGGTCTGGAGATAGAAGCTGTTTAACAGTCTGATGGCCTGGAGATAGAAGCTGTTTATCAGTCTGATGGTCTGGGGATAGAAGCTGTTTAACAGTCTGATGGTCTGGAGATAGAAGCTGTTTATCAGTCTGATGGTCTGGGGATAGAAGCTGTTTAACAGTCTGATGGCCTGGGGATAGAAGCTGTTTAACAGTCTGGAGATAGAAGCTGTTTATCAGTCTGATGGTCTGGGGATAGAAGCTGTTTAACAGTCTGGAGATAGAAGCTGTTTATCAGTCTGATGGTCTGGAGATAGAAGCTGTTTATCAGTCTGATGGAGATAGAAGCTGTTTATCAGTCTGATGGTCTGGAGATAGAAGCTGTTTACCAGTCTGATGGTCTGGAGATAGAAGCTGTTTATCAGTCTGATGGAGATAGAAGCTGTTTATCAGTCTGATGGTCTGGAGATAGAAGCTGTTTACCAGTCTGATGGTCTGGAGATAGAAGCTGTTTATCAGTCTGATGGCCTGGAGATAGAAGCTGTTTATCAGTCTGATGGAGATAGAAGCTGTTTATCAGTCTGATGGTCTGGAGATAGAAGCTGTTTATCAGTCCTGATGGTCTGGAGATAGAAGATGTTTATCAGTCTGATGGCCTGGAGATAGAAGCTGTTTATCAGTCTGATGGTCTGGAGATAGAAGCTGTTTATCAGTCTGATGGTCCTGGAGATAGAAGCTGTTTATCAGTCTGATGGCCTGGAGATAGAAGCTGTTTAACCAGTCTGATGACCTGGAGATAGAAGCTGTTTATCAGTCTGATGGCCTGGAGATAGAAGCTGTTTAACAGTCTGATGGTCTGGAGATAGAAGCTGTTTATCAGTCTGATGGTCTGGAGATAGAAGCTGTTTATCAGTCTGATGGCCTGGAGATAGAAGCTGTTTAGCAGTCTGATGGTCTGGAGATAGAAGCTGTTTATCAGTCTGATGGCCTGGAGATAGAAGCTGTTTATCAGTCTGATGGTCTGAAGATAGAAGCTGTTTATCAGTCTGATGGCCTTGAGATGGAAGCTGGGTAAAGTGACTAGTCGATCAGGATACATAATAAACAGAGTAGCAGCAGCTTTATGTGAAGAGTGTCAAAGAGTGTGTGGCTTTTGAGTGTCTGTGTGTTGGAATGTGTGTGTGTTGGAGTGTGTGTGTGTGTGTGTTGGAGTGTGTGTGTGTTGGAGTGTGTGTGTGTTGGAGTGTGTGTGTGTGTGTGTTGAGTGTGTGTGTGTTGGAGTGTGTGTGTGTCGGAGTGTGTGTGTGGTCGGAGTGTGTGTGTGTCGGAGTGTGTGTGTGTTGGAGTGTGTGTGTGTTGGAGTGTGTGTGTGTTGGAGTGTGTGTGTGTTGGAGTGTGTGTGTGTTGGAGTGTGTGTGTGGGAGTGTGTGTGTGTGTGTGTGTGTGTGTGTGTGTGTGTGTGGAGTGTGTGTGTTGGAGTGTGTGTGTTGTGTGTGTGTGTGGTGTGTGTGTGTGTGTGTGTGTGTGTGTGTGTGTGTGTGTGTGTGTGTGTGTGTGTGTGTTGGAGTGTGTGTGTTGTGTGTGTGTGTTGTGTGTGTGTGTTGGAGTGTGTGTGTGTTGTGTGTGTGTTAGTGTGTGGGTACAGTCCAGTGTAAGAGGCTCAGTGGAAATAATGGGACAGTGCTGTAGTGTGGGAGCCATTTGATGAACTGTTCAGCAGTCTGATGGCTTGGAGGTAGAAACTGTTCAGCAGTCTGATGGCTTGGAGGTAGAAGCTGTTTAGGAGCCTTTTGGTCCCGGACTTGGTGCTTCGGTACCGGCTTGCCGTGTGTGTAGCAGAATGAACAGTCTATGGTTTGTGTTGCTGGAGTCTTTGATCATTTTCTGGGCCTTTCCTCTGACACCGCCTGGTATAGAGGTCCTGGATGGCAATGAACTGGGCTCCAGTACAAACTACCTTCTGTTGCACATTGTGGTTAGATGACAAACAGTTGCCACACTAAGCGGCGATGCAGCCAGTCAAGATGCTCTCGATGGTGCAGCTGTAGAACGTTTTGAGGATCTGAGGGACCGTGCCAAATCTTTCCAGCCTCCCGAGGGGGAAGAGGCGTTGTCGTGCCCTCTTCACGACTATCTTGGTGTGGGAAGACCATGTTTGTTGGTGATGTGGACGACGAGGAACCTGAAGCTCTCGACCTGCTCCACTACAGACCCGTGGATGTGAATGGGGGCGGGCTCTGCCCTCTGTTTCCTGTCGTCCACCATCAGCTCCTTTGTCTTGCTGACGTTGAGGGACAGGGGGGCGTGGCCAATGGGCGTGGCCAATGGTTCGGTCGGTGACTGAACGTTTTAGAGATCCTCCTGTTGACCACAGAGACAAAATATTGATGTTTTAATGCTAATTTCCTGCAATTCTACACATTTTGACATGTCTTATACAATCTGACTGAAACATTATAGTCAATGGAAGCCCCATTCCATAACAGAAATACTCCTGAATGCATCATGTTTACATTTTAGATTCTCCCTGACTGTCCAGCTTTTACTTAGGGGATCGTTAGTCCTCAAAGATATTCTTCTTTAGAAATATATAGGTTCATTATCTGTTCTACATACTTTATATCTGGTTGTAGTCGTTTTAAGTTTACACTGAAAACGTTTTCCACCCCAGAATTATATATATTTTACTGGTTGGACATAGACGGCCTGCCCGAGATGTTTCTATGCAGAAAAACCCCAGTCTATGGAGTGGGTTTGTTCAGTCTGGTGAACTGGGAAACTGCTGCTGCTCTCAACTGAAACAGATATGGGCTATTCAGATTAATGCCCTCATTTACAGGCAAAACAAGGGCACAGAGCAGGAGAGGGAGGAGAGGGGAGAGGGACGAGGAGAGGAGAGAGGAGAGGGGAGAGGGAGAGGGACGAGGAGAGGGGAGAGGGACGAGGAGAGGAGAGGGACGAGGAGAGGAGAGGGGAGAGGGACGAGGAGAGGAGAGGGAGAGGGACGAGGAGAGGAGAGGGGAGAGGGACGAGGAGAGGGGAGGGACGAGGAGAGGAGAGGGGAGTAGGGA
>NW_021822543.1:588411-666440 GCF_901001165.1 Salmo trutta
CTCTCCCCTCTCCCCTCCCCCCTCTCCCCCTCCCCCCTCGTCCCTCTCCCCCTCCCCTCTCCTCCCTCTCCTCCTCTGTGCCCTTGTTTTGCCTGTAAATGAGGGCATTAATCTGAATAGCCCATATCTGTTTCAGTTGAGAGCAGCAGCAGTTTCCCAGTTCACCAGACTGAACCAACCCACTCCATAGACTGGGGTTTTTTCTGCATAGAAACATCTCGGGCAGGCCGTCTATGTCCAACCAGTAAAATATATATAATTCTGGGGTGGAAACACGTTTTCAGTGTAAACTAAAACGACTACAACCAGATATAAGTATGTAGAACAGATAAATGAACCTATATATTTCTAAGAAGAATATCTTTGAGGGACTAACATCCCCTAAGTAAAAGCTGGACAGTCAGGGAGAATCTAAAATGTAAACATGATGCTTCAGGAGTTTCTGTTAGGAATGGGCTTCCATTGACTATAATGTTTCAGTCAGATTGTATAAGACATGTCAAATGTGTAGAATTGCAGGAAATTAGCATTAAAACATCATATTTTGTTCTCTGTGTCAACAGGAGGATTCTCTAAAACGTTCAGTCACCTGGACCGCAACCATTGGCCACGCCATTGACCACGCCCCCCCTGTCCCTGAACGTCAGCAAGAACAAGGAGCTGATGGTGGACGACATGAAACAGAGGGCAGAGCCCGCCCCCATTCACATCCACGGGTCTGTAGTGGAGCAGGTCGAGGATCTTCAGGTTCCTCGTCGTCCACATCACCAACAACATGGTCTTCCCACACCAAGATAGTCGTGAGAGGGCACGACAAACGCCTCTTCCCCCTCGGGAGGCTGGAAAGATTTGGCACCGGTCCCTCAGATCCTCAAAACGTTCTAACACTGCACCATCGAGAGCATCTTGACTGGCTGCATCGCCGCTTAGTGTGGCAACTGTTTGTCATCTAACCACAATGTGCAACAGAAGGTAGTTTGTACTGGAGCCCAGTTCATTGCCATCCAGGACCTCTATACCAGGCGGTGTCAGAGGAAAGGCCCAGAAAATGATCAAAGACTCCAGCAACACAAACCATAGACTGTTCATTCTGCTACCACACGGCAAGCGGTACCGAAGCACCAAGTCCGGGACCAAAAGGCTCCTAAACAGCTTCTACCTCCAAGCCATCAGACTGCTGAACAGTTCATCAAATGGCTCCCACACTACAGCACTGTCCCATTATTTCCACTGAGCCTCTTACACTGGACTGTACCCACACACTAACACACACACACACACACACACTAACACCACACACACTAACACCCACACACACACACTACACACACACACACACACACACACACACACACACACACACACACACACACCACACACACACAACACACACACACACACCACACACTCCAACACCACACACTCCAAACACACACACACACACACACACACACACACTCCCACACACACACTCCCACACACACACTCCAACACACACACACTCCAACACACACACACTCCAACACACACACACTCCAACACACACACACTCCACACACACACTCCAACACACACACACTCCAACACACACACACACCACACACACCTCCACACACACACACTCCAACACAACACACACTCCAAACACACCACACACACACTCCAACACACCACACTCCAACACACACCACACCACTCCAACACACCACATTCCACACACAGACACTCAAAAATCCACACACTCTTTGACACTCTCACATAAAGCTGCTGCTACTCTGTTTTATTAGGTATCCTGATCGACTAGTCACTTTACCCAGCTTCCATCTCAAGGCCATCAGACGGATAAACAGCTTCTATCTTCAGACCATCAGACTGAGAAACAGCTTCTCTCCAGGGGCCATCAGACTGATAAACAGCTTCTATCTCCCGGCCATCAGACGGATAAACAGCTTCTATCTCCAGGCCATCAGACTGATAAACAGCTTCTATCTCCAGACCATCAGACTGATAAACAGCTTCTATCTCCAGACCATCAGACTGATAAACAGCTTCTATCTCCAGGCCATCAGACTGATAAACAGCTTCTATCTCCAGACCATCAGACTGTTAAACAGCTTCTATCTCCAGGCCATCAGACTGATAAACAGCTTCTATCTCCAGGTCATCAGACTGTTAAACAGCTTCTATCTCCAGGCCATCAGACTGATAAACAGCTTCTATCTCCAGACCATCAGACTGATAAACAGCTTCTATCTCCAGACCATCAGACTGGTAAACAGCTTCTATCTCAAGGCCATCAGACTGATAAACAGCTTCTATCTCAAGGCCATCAGACTGATAAACAGCTTCTATCTCCAGACCATCAGACTGATAAACAGCTTCTATCTCCAGACCATCAGACTGATAAACAGCTTCTATCTCCAGGCCATCAGACTGATAAACAGCTTCTATCTCCAGACCATCAGACTGATAAACAGCTTCTATCTCCAGGCCATCAGACTGATAAACAGCTTCTATCTCCAGGCCATCAGACTGATAAACAGCTTCTATCTCCAGACCATCAGACTGATAAACAGCTTCTATCTCCAGGCCATCAGACTGATAAACAGCTTCTATCTCCAGACTGGTAAACAGCTTCTATCTCCAGGCCATCAGACTGTTAAACAGCTTCTACCTCCAGACCATCAGACTGATAAACAGCTTCTATCTCCAGGCCATCAGACTGATAAACAGCTTCTATCTCCAGGCCATCAGACTGATAAACAGCTTCTATCTCCAGACCATCAGACTGATAAACAGCTTCTATCTCCAGACCATCAGACTGATAAACAGCTTCTATCTCCAGACCACCAGACTGATAAACAGCTTCTATCTCCAGACCATCAGACTGATAAACAGCTTCTATCTCCAGACCATCAGACTGATAAACAGCTTCTATCTCCAGGCCATCAGACTGATAAACAGCTTCTATCTCCAGACCATCAGACTGATAAACAGCTTCTATCTCCAGACCATCAGACTGATAAACAGCTTCTATCTCCATCAGACTGATAAACAGCTTCTATCTCCAGGCCATCAGACTGATAAACAGCTTCTATCTCCAGACCATCAGACTGGTAAACAGCTTCTATCTCCAGACCATCAGACTGATAAACAGCTTCTATCTCCATCAGACTGATAAACAGCTTCTATCTCCAGACCATCAGACTGGTAAACAGCTTCTATCTCCAGACCATCAGACTGATAAACAGCTTCTATCTCCATCAGACTGATAAACAGCTTCTATCTCCAGACCATCAGACTGATAAACAGCTTCTATCTCCAGACTGATAAACAGCTTCTATCTCCAGACTGTTAAACAGCTTCTATCCCCAGACCATCAGACTGATAAACAGCTTCTATCTCCAGACTGTTAAACAGCTTCTATCCCCAGGCCATCAGACTGTTAAACAGCTTCTATCCCCAGACCATCAGACTGATAAACAGCTTCTATCTCCAGGCCATCAGACTGTTAAACAGCTTCTATCTCCAGACCATCAGACTGATAAACAGCTTCTATCTCCAGACTGATAAACAGCTTCTATCTCCAGACTGGTAAACAGCCATCACTAACACTGAGTGGCTGCTGCCAACATACTGACTCAAATCTCTAGTCACTTTAATCATGGAAAAATTGATGTAATAAATGTATCACTAGCCACTTTAAACAATGCCACTTTATATAATGTTTAAATACCCTACATTACTCATCTCATATGTATATAACACTTAATACCCAGGGGTCATCAGGCCTTAGCTAAACAACACTTAATACCCAGGGCCGATCAGGTCTTAGCTAAACAACACTTAATATCCAGGGCCGATCAGGCCTTAGCTAAACAACACTTAATACCCAGGGGTGATCAGGCCTTAGCTAAACAACACTTAATACCCAGGGGTGATCAGGCCTTAGCTAAACAACACTTAATACCCAGGGGTGATCAGGCCTTAGCTAAACAACACTTAATATCCAAGGCCGATCAGGCCTTAGCTAAACATCTAAACATCTAAAGAACAATACTGTTCCTTATCAGGCACCAGTGGCCTGTTTTAGTCTTAATCCAGAATACCCACGTTTAGCCTGCCTGCCTGCATGCTGTCAGAACAGCTGATATATTACCTTGTTTCTATCAGAAACGTTCCAGACATGATTCTCCTGTCTATGTACAAAACTACATTTATATTTTGCATAGGTCCTACCCACTATTAAATATGAACCAATCAAGTAGCAGAAACAACAGTGTTCAGAGATGGATGTGTGTGTTATGTTTGTGTCGATATGGATCAAGTCTTTAAAAACAGTAACTACTGTGGTTATTATTATTATTATTATTATTATTATTTGACCCTGCTGGTCATCTATAAACATTTTAACATCTTGGCCATGTTCTGTTATAATCTCCACCCGGCACAGCCAGAAGAGGACTGGCCACCCCTCATAGCCTGGTTCCTCTCCACCCAGCACAGCCAGAAGAGGACTGGCCACCCCTCATAGCCTGGTTCCTCTCCACCCAGCACAGCCAGAAGAGGACTGGCCACCCCTCATAGCCTGGTTCCTCTCTACCCGGCACAGCCAGAAGAGGACTGGTCACCCCTCATAGCCTGGTTCCTCTCCACCCAGCACAGCCAGAAGAGGACTGGCCACCCCTCATAGCCTGGTTCCTCTCTACCCAGCACAGCCAGAAGAGGACTGGCCACCCCTCATAGCCTGGTTCCTCTCCACCCAGCACAGCCAGAAGAGGACTGGCCACCCCTCATAGCCTGGTTCCTCTCCACCCAGCACAGCCAGAAGAGGACTGGCCACCCCTCATAGCCTGGTTCCTCTCTAGGTTTCTTCCTAGGTTCTGGCCTTTCTAGGGAGTTTTTCCTAGCCAACGTGCTTCTACATCTGCATTGCTTGCTGTTTGGGGTTTAAGGCTGGGTTTCTGTACAGCACTGAGACATCTGCTAAGTTTGAAAGGGCTTTATAAATAAATTTCATTGATTGGTTGACTGATTGATTGAGCATGAAGACACCAAAGAGTTTTACACAGATCATATGAAGGTCAAACTAAATGAATACAGGTCTTCATCATTAACACAACATGGACTAGTGCTTCTAAAGTTGACCCTCCAAAACAAGTCTGGAAGCTGATGCAACGAAGACAGTATGTAGAGTTAGACTAGAGCCAGCTTCCTCCAGTCATACTTTAGACCAGGACCCACAGGGAATAGGTCCTACTTTAGACCAGGACCCACGGGGAATAGGTCATACTTTAGACCAGGACCCACAGGGAATAGGTCATACTTTAGACCAGGACCCACAGGGAATAGGTCCTACTTTACACCAGGACCCACGGGGAATAGGTCATACTTTAGACCAGGACCCACAAGGAATAGGTCCTACTTTAGACCAGGACCCACAGGGAATAGGTCATACTTTAGACCAGGACCCGCGGGGAATAGGTCCTACTTTAGACCAGGACCCACAGGGAATAAGTCATACTTTAGACCAGGACCCACAGGGAATAGGTCATACTTTAGACCAGGACCCACAGGGAATAGGTCCTACTTTACACCAGGACCCACAAGGAATAGGTCCTACTTTAGACCAGGACCCACAGGGAATAGGTCATACTTTAGACCAGGACCCACAGGGAATAGGTCATACTTTAGACCAGGACCCACAGGGAATAGGTCATACTTTAGACCAGGACCCACAGGGAATAGGTCATACTTTAGACCAGGACCCACAGGAATAGGGTCATACTTTAGACCAGGACCCACAGGGAATAAGTCATACTTTAGACCAGGACCCACAGGGAATAGGTCATACTTTAGACCAGGACCCACGGGGAATAGGTCATACTTTAGACCAGGACCCACGGGAATAGGTCATACTTTAGACCAGGACCCACAGGGATAGGTCATACTTTAGACCAGGACCCACGGCGAATAGGTCATACTTTAGACCAGGACCCACAGGGAATAGGTCATACTTTAGACCAGGACCCACAGGGAATAGGTCATACTTTAGACCAGGACCCACAGGGAATAGACAATAGCCAGACTACTTGGTAAGAGTCAGATTGACAGCCTCTCCAGTGTGTGTGTGTGTGTGTGTGTGTGTGTGTGTGTGTGTGTGTGTCTCTCTCTCCAATGGAGGCCCAAGCCTCTTGAACATTCTGTAGCCTACATGCAGAACAGGAGAAGTGCTGTGGAGGAGGAGAGAACCATGTAGGCAGCTAGAAGCCTGACGTGGCTTTCTAGATAAAACACAGAAGCAGAGTTGGTTTAACATTTCAGACTGACCGCCATTTTCTTCCTCCTCCTCGCTCAACAACACCGAGGATGAGGCTCAAATGGCACCCTTTTCCCGTATACTACACTACACTGACCAGAGCCCATAGGGACCCCAGAACACAGAATAGGATGACATTTGGGACCCTAGAAAACACTGAGGGGTCTAACATGTGATTAGTATCTCCTCTCTCAGTCAGGACTGAGGGGTCTAACATGTGATTAGTATCTCCTCTCTCAGTCAGGACTGAGGGGTATAACATGTGATTAGTATCTCCTCTCTCAGTCAGGACTGAGGGTTATAACATGTGATTAGTATCTCCTCTCTCAGTCAGGACTGAGGGGTATAACATGTGATTAGTATCTCCTCTCTCAGTCAGGACTGAGGGGTATAACATGTGATTAGTATCTCCTCTCTGTCAGGACTGAGGGGTATAACATGTGATTAGTATCTCCTCTCTCAGTCAGGACTGAGGGATCTATAACATGTGATTAGTATCTCCTCTCTCAGTCAGGACTGAGGGGTATAACATGTGATTAGTATCTCCTCTCTCAGTCAGGACTGAGGGGTATAACATGTGATTAGTATCTCCTCTCTCAGTCAGGACTGAGGGGGTATAACATGTGATTAGTATCTCCTTTCTCAGTCAGGACTGAGGGGTATAACATGTGATTAGCATCTCCTCTCTCAGTCAGGACTGAGGGGTATAACATGTGATTAGTATCTCCTCTCTCAGTCAGGACTGAGGGGTATAACATGTGATTAGTATCTCCTCTCTCAGTCAGGACTGAGGGGTATAACATGTGATTACTATCTCCTCTCTCAGTCAGGACTGAGGGGTTATAACATGTGATTAGCATCTCCTCTCTCAGTCAGGACTGAGGGATCTATAACATGTGATTAGCATCTCCTCTCTCAGTCAGGACTGAGGGGGTATAACATGTGATTAGTATCTCCTTTCTCAGTCAGGACTGAGGGGTATAACATGTGATTAGCATCTCCTCTCTCAGTCAGGACTGAGGGGTATAACATGTGATTAGTATCTCCTCTCTCAGTCAGGACTGAGGGGTTATAACATGTGATTAGTATCTCCTCTCTCAGTCAGGACTGAGGGATCTATAACATGTGATTAATATCTCCTCTCTCAGTCAGGACTGAGGGGTATAACATGTGATTAGTATCTCCTCTCTCAGTCAGGACTGAGGGGTATAACATGTGATTAGCATCTCCTCTCTCAGTCAGGACTGAGGGGTATAACATGTGATTAGTATCTCCTCTCTCAGTCAGGACTGAGGGGTTATAACATGTGATTAGTATCTCCTCTCTCAGTCAGGACTGAGGGGTATAACATGTGATTAGTATCTCCTCTCTCAGTCAGGACTGAGGGGTATAACATGTGATTAGTATCTCCTCTCTCAGTCAGGACTGAGGGGTTATAACATGTGATTAGTATCTCCTCTCTCAGTCAGGACTGAGGGGTATAACATGTGATTAGTATCTCCTCTCTCAGTCAGGACTGAGGGGTATAACATGTGATTAGTATCTCCTCTCTCAGTCAGGACTGAGGGGTATAACATGTGATTAGTATCTCCTCTCTGTCAGGACTGAGGGGTTATAACATGTGATTAGTATCTCCTCTCTCAGTCAGGACTGAGGGGTATAACATGTGATTAGTATCTCCTCTCTCAGTGCTCTGTGGCTGTGAGGTTTTGTTGATTGACTGCTAATTAATGTAACAGGGAGAAGAAGGGGAAAACAATCCCATTTGTCTTGATCAATTAATCAGGAAGAACTGGTTTATTAGGCCGGCCAGTCAAGAGGATTAACTTTAGAGAAGATCGTCCGATACACCTCCCTCTCTCTCCCTGTCCGTCTCCCCCTCCCCCTGTCCGTCTCCCCCTCTCCGTCTCTCCCTCCCCCTGTCCGTCTCCCCCTGTCCGTCTCCCCCTGTCCGTCTCCCCCTGTCCGTCTCTCCCTGTCCGTCTCTCCCTCCCCCTGTCCGTCTCCCCCTCCCCCTGTCCGTCTCCCCCTCCCCCTGTCCGTCTCCCCCTCCCCCTGTCCGTCTCCCCCTCCCCCTGTCCGTCTCCCCCTCCCCCTGTCCGTCTCCCCCTCTCCTCTCTTGCTCATGTTGAGCTAAGCTGGACAGCCAGCAGAGGAGGGATGGAAGACTAGCCTAATGAGTTAAAACAGAGTTTAAAAAAGGCAATGCTCTGAATTTGAAGCCACAAAAAACTGAAATGGAGCCAGCTGTCTTCAGACCTTTTCATGAAGAAACCACCTCCAGACGAGGGGCCTGTCATTCAGATAAACGCTTCAAATACTGTTTATATTGACTAATGCTGAGAGCATCTGAGCCAAACGCCTCATGTTGATGGAAACATTTTGGTTAATTACAAAGTCATTTGAAACAAATATAAATCATTGAAACTAAACTCCTGAGCACAAGACTGTTAGAATGACAAATGTAAAAGCTTGTCAAAGTAACTTAATTAAAATTATATTAAAAGTTAATTTAAGAACATTTGGAGAGAGAGAGAGAGAGGGGGGAGAGGAGAGAGAGAGGGGGGAGAGGAGAGAGAGACAGAGAGAGAGAGAGAGAGAGAGAGAGAGAGAGAGAGAGAGAGAGAGAGAGAGAGAAGAGAGAGAGAGAGGGGAAGGGGAGAGAGCGAGACAGGGGGGAGGGGAGAGAGCGAGACAGGGGGGAGGGGAGAGAGAGAGACAGAGAGAGAGAGAGACAGAGAGAGAGAGACACACATCAGGACAGTGTAGTCTGGGTCTGCCATAACATTTCCATATTGCCTTTAACAGTGCTTCCTTACAGGTGGACAGACCAGGCCGGATACCGAAGGCCAGGCCAAGGTCTGTCTGTCTGTCTGTCTGTCTGTCTGTCTGTCTGTCTGTCTGTCTGTCTGTGGCTGAGAGTCCTGATCCAGAGGGGGCTGGTGGGTCCATCCCACATATTGTTTTAATTCACTGATCACAGAGAGAGAGGCATCACTGTCCCCCCTTCATCCCCTCCTCCTCCTCCTCCTCCCTCCCTGACTCAGGACAGCTGAAAGCAAAGGGTTGCTATTCTATTTCCTGACAAAATAACTAATCTGGGGCCTTAAATCTGAAGGTCAATTTTTAATATAATATCAGAAACCAATTTCCACTTGTTTGTCACGTCCATTTATCACACCATTTAATACAATTACTCCAGAGAGGCAGTCTGTGGCCGGGCTGTGGGCTGACATGGAGGCCTCACGTATGGGACCAGCTGGTGTGTGTGTGTCTTGGTGTGTGTGTGTGTGTGTGTGTGTCTTGGTGTGTGTGTGTGTGTGTGTCTTGGTGTGTGTGTGTGTGTCTTGGTGTGTGTGTGTGTGTGTGTGTGTGTGTGTGTGTCTTGGTGTGTGTGTGTGTGTGTCTTGGTGTGTGTGTGTGTGTCTTGGTGTGTGTGTCTCTTGCTGTGTGTGTGTGTGTCTTGGTGTGTGTGTCTCTTGGTGTGTGTCTTGGTGTGTGTGTGTGTGTCTTGGTGTGTGTGTCTCTTGGTGTGTGTCTTGGTGTGTGTGTGTGTGTGTGTCTTGGTGTGTGTCTTGGTGTGTGTGTGTGTGTCTTGGTGTGTGTGTGTGTGTCTTGGTGTGTGTGTCTCTTGGTGTGTGTCTTGTGTTGTTGTGCTTGGTGTGTGTCTTGGTGTGTGTCTTGGTGTGTGTGTGTGTGTGTGTCTTGGTGTGTGTCTTGGTGTGTGTGTGTGTGTCTTGGTGTGTGTGTGTGTGTCTTGGTGTGTGTGTGTGTGTGTGTGTGTGTGTGTGTGTGTGTGTGTGTGTGTGTGTGGGAGGAGTGTTGGAGACGTGGACCAGTGGGGTTACAGGTGTTACTGTCTGAATGGACAGAAACAGGGGACATCTTTCATACACAGCAGCTCTGACCTGAGAGGAGACCTGATGAGAACTGTCCTGCCAGGACCCACAGTGTCTCTGGTCTAAAGTACTGTCCTGCCAGGACCCACAGTGTCTCTGGTTTAAAGTACTGTCCTGCCAGGATCCACAGTGTCTCTGGTCTAAAGTACTGTCCTGCCAGGATCCACAGTGTCTCTGGTCTAAAGTACTGTCCTGCCAGGATCCACAGTGTCTCTGGTCTAAAGTACTGTCCTGCCAGGGTCCACAGTGTCTCTGGTCTAAAGAACTGTCCTGCCAGGGTCCACAGTGTCCCTGGTCTAAAGTACTGTCCTGCCAGGATCCACAGTGTCTCTGGTCTAAAGTACTGTCCTGCCAGGATCCACAGTGTCTCTGGTCTAAAGTACTGTCCTGCCAGGATCCACAGTGTCTCTGGTCTAAAGTACTGTCCTGCCAGGGTCCACAGTGTCTCTGGTCTAAAGTACTGTCCTGCCAGGATCCACAGTGTCTCTGGTCTAAAGTACTGTCCTGCCAGGATCCACAGTGTCTCTGGTCTAAAGTACTGTCCTGCCAGGATCCACAGTGTCTCTGGTCTAAAGAACTGTCCTGCCAGGGTCCACAGTGTCTCTGGTCTAAAGTACTGTCCCTGCCAGGATCCACAGTGTCTCTGGTCTAAAGTACTGTCCTGCCAGGGTCCACAGTGTCTCTGGTCTAAAGTACTGTCCTGCCAGGATCCACAGTGTCTCTGGTCTAAAGTACTGTCCTGCCAGGATCCACAGTGTCTCTGGTCTAAAGTACTGTCCTGCCAGGATCCACAGTGTCTCTGGTCTAAAGTACTGTCCTGCCAGGATCCACAGTGTCTCTGGTCTAAAGTACTGTCCTGCCAGGGTCCACAGTGTCTCTGGTCTAAAGAACTGTCCTGCCAGGGTCCACAGTGTCTCTGGTCTAAAGTACTGTCCTGCCAGGATCCACAGTGTCTCTGGTCTAAAGTACTGTCCTGCCAGGATCCACAGTGTCCTCTGGTCTAAAGTACTGTCCTGCCAGGATCCACAGTGTCTCTGGTCTAAAGTACTGTCCTGCCAGGATCCACAGTGTCTCTGGTCTAAAGTACTGTCCTACCAGGATCCACAGTGTCTCTGGTCTAAAGTACTGTCCTGCCAGGATCCACAGTGTCTCTGGTCTAAAGTACTGTCCTGCCAGGATCCACAGTGTCTCTGGTCTAAAGTACTGTCCTGCCAGGATCCACAGTGTCTCTGGTCTAAAGTACTGTCCTGCCAGGGTCCACAGTGTCTCTGGTCTAAAGTACTGTCCTGCCAGGATCCACAGTGTCTCTGGTCTAAAGTACTGTCCTGCCAGGGTCCACAGTGTCTCTGGTCTAAAGTACTGTCCTGCCAGGATCCACAGTGTCTCTGGTCTAAAGTACTGTCCTGCCAGGATCCACAGTGTCTCTGGTCTAAAGTACTGTCCTGCCAGGATCCACAGTGTCTCTGGTCTAAAGTACTGTCCTGCCAGGATCCACAGTGTCTCTGGTCTAAAGTACTGTCCTGCCAGGGTCCACAGTGTCTCTGGTCTAAAGTACTGTCCTGCCAGGGTCCACAGTGTCTCTGGTCTAAAGTACTGAGTAAATAACGGAGTAAATAACGGAGTAAATAACGGAATAAATAACGGTAGCTTCCCTGGGGAGCATAATAAACCCCCGTCAATCTACATCAGATACCTCTGGAGTTCGGCTTCACCTGTTCCAGCCTGGGACCCAAATCAGAAATGTCTTTTCCTGGGACCCAACTGAGAAATGCTGTGTTTTCCTGGGACCCAAATGAGAAATGCTGTGTTTTCCTGGGACCCAAATGAGAAATGCTGTGTTTTCCTGGGACCCAAATGAGAAATGCTGTGTTTTCCTGGGACCCAACTGAGAAATCATGTGTTTTCCTGGGACCCAACTGAGAAATGCTGTGTTTTCCTGGGACCCAACTGAGAAATGTTGTGTTTTCCTGGGACCCAACTGAGAAATGCTGTGTTTTCCTGGGACCCAACTGAGAAATGTTGTGTTTTCCTGGGACCCAAATGAGAAATGCTGTGTTTTCCTGGGACCCAAATGAGAAATGCTGTGTTTTCCTGGGACCCAACTGAGAAATGCTGTGTTTTCCTGGGACCCAAATGAGAAATGCTGTGTTTTCCTGGGACCCAAGCATACAAAAACATGCAACTATACGTAAATATGGGTACAGTCAGTTTCTCAGCCTCAGAAAAAAACCCATCTCACCTTCAATCAGTGTAATCCAGTTCAGAATAAAAACGATTAGTTGTATTTTAACAGCAACAGATTTATTTTCTCCATCTTGTTCTGTACTGTTACTTAGGGCTGTACTATCAGCAGCTAGATAGCTTGCTTTGGCTAACGTTAGCTAGCTAGCCAGCTATTGGCTGTGTACGAGAGGATTGTTTGCTTTGGCTAACGTTAGCTAGCTAGCCAGCTATTGGCTGTGTACGAGAGGATTGTTTGCTTTGGCTAACGTTAGCTAGCTAGCCAGCTATTGGCTGTGTACAAGGGGATTGTTTGCTTTGGCTAACGTTAGCCAGCTAGCCAGCTATTGGCTGCGTACGAGGGGATTGTTTGAAAGGAGGAACTCACATCGACTACTATGAGAGATAGTTAGTACTCCCTTATTTCTGTGGATCATCACCTGTTACAAAATGACAACAATGCCTTGCATGTTGACTTACTCTTCCACTGTCGAACCACTGTTTCCTGAACCTCTGTCTGCTTCCTGAACCTCTGTCTGCTTCCTGAACCTCTGCCTGCTTCCTGAACCTCTGCCTGCTTCCTGAACCTCTGCCTGCTTCCTGAACCTCTGCCTGCTTCCTGAACCTCTGCCTGCTTCCTGAACCTCTGCCTGCTTCCTGAACCTCTGCCTGAACAACTGCTTCCTGAACCACTGCTTCCTGAACCACTGCTTCCTGAACCTCTGTTTGCTTCCTGAACCACTGCTTCCTGAACCACTGCTTCCTGAAGGATTCAGGCCCTGTTCTGAAAGACCTCCCTGGGTTTACTGTCATGCTGTGGATGTTTGGGTCAGGACGTGTGGTTTTAATGTTTTTGTTTTGAGAGACTCATTTCTAACGTTAAGCACAAAACCCAATGTGGGATCTCCTCGGTATTTCTCAAAGTTTGTTTTAAACCAAGAGAGAGAAACTCATTTCTCATGACAATTGAACTCAGTCAGAACGTGTGGCTAGCTTGAGTGTATTCGGTGACAGCGGTGAGTTATGACGAGAGGGGAATTACAAGCCAGTGGCTGACAGCGCATCATCTGCTGCTGAACAACAGCACTGCAGCGCGTGGGTCGCGCAGCGACCTTCAAGAAAACTGACGAAAAAATATCCGGGGCAACCTTGAAGGGCATCTCCAACCGCTGACTCAGCATCTCCACCCGCTGACTCAGCATCTCCACCCGCTCACTCAGCATCTCCACCCGCTCACTCAGCATCTCCACCCGCTCACTCAGCATCTCCACCCGCTCACTCAGCATCTCCACCCGCTCACTCAGCATCTCCACCCGCTCACTCAGCATCTCCACCCGCTCACTCAGCATCTCCACCCGCTCACTCAGCATCTCCACCCACTCACAATTAAATAATTATAAATGTACTCTGACACGCCGCGACCCTCCGTCAACAGGTCAGAGACCCTCCGTCAACAGGTCAGAGACCCTCCGTCAACAGGTCAGAGACCCTCCGTCAACAGGTCAGTGACCCTCCGTCAACAGGTCAGTGACCCTCCGTCAACAGGTCAGAGACCCTCCGTCAACAGGTCAGAGACCCTCCGTCAACAGGTCAGCGACCCTGCGTCAACAGGTCAGCGACCCTCCGTCAACAGGTCAGAGACCCTCCGTCAACAGGTCAGAGACCCTCCGTCAACAGGTCAGAGACCCTCCGTCAACAGGTCAGCGACCCTCCGTCAACAGGTCAGCGACCCTCCGTCAACAGGTCAGCGACCCTCCGTCAACAGGTCAGCGACCCTCCGTCAACAGGTCAGCGACCCTCCGTCAACAGGTCAGCGACCCTCCGTCAACAGGTCAGCGACCCTCCGTCAACAGGTCAGCGACCCTCCGTCAACAGGTCAGAGACCCTCCGTCAACAGGTCAGCGACCCTCCGTCAACAGGTCAGAGACCCTCCGTCAACAGGTCAGAGACCCTCCGTCAACAGGTCAGCGACCCTCCGTCAACAGGTCAGCGACCCTCCGTCAACAGGTCAGCGACCCTGCGTCAACAGGTCAGCGACCCTGCGTCAACAGGTCAGAGACCCTCCATCAACAGGTCAGAGACCCTCCGTCAACAGGTCAGCGACCCTGCGTCAACAGGTCAGCGACCCTGCGTCAACAGGTCAGCGACCCTCCGTCAACAGGTCAGCGACCCTCCGTCAACAGGTCAGCGACCCTCCTTCAACAGGTCAGCGACCCTCCGTCAACAGGTCAGCGACCCTCCGTCAACAGGTCAGCGACCCTCCATCAACAGGTCAGCGACCCTCCATCAACAGGTCAGCGACCCTCCATCAACAGGTCAGCGACCAATACTTTAAGGCTGCTCTGGAGGCATAAAACAAAAAATATGTGCTGCCATGGCAACATGTCCAATAACAATCCAGAGCGACAGAACAGGAAGGTCATGACAACAACAGGTCACAACGAGGTCAGCGGTCAGAGGTCAAGGCTACAGGCGGGTTGATAAAACACACATGACAAGGCTGATATATCGTCACAATACATGGCTGACCTAATTATATTATTCTGCCTAGCAACTCCACACATCAGACAGCGTACGCATGAATCTCATTGGACAACGGCAGGACATAGAGTAACGGGTGTACCACAGGTCAGAACGTTCCCTAACAGAGGTACCGCGGTACCGCAGGTCAGAACGTTCCCTAACAGAGGCACCACAGGTCAGAACGTTCCCTAACAGAGGAACCACAGGTCAGAACGTTCCCTAACAGAGGTACCGTGGTACCGCAGGTCAGAACGTTCCCTAACAGAGGTACCACAGGTCAGAATGTTCCCTAACAGAGGTACCGTGGTACCACAGGTCAGAACGTTCCCTAACAGAGGTACCGTGGTACCACAGGTCAGAACGTTCCCTAACAGAGGTACCACAGCTCAGAACGTTCCCTAACAGAGGTACCGCGGTACCACAGGTCAGAACGTTCCCTAACAGAGGTACCATAGCTCAGAACGTTCCCTAACAGAGGTACCGTGGTACCACAGCTCAGAACGTTCCCTAACAGAGGTACCGCGGTACCACAGGTCAGAACGTTCCCTAACAGAGGTACCACAGCTCAGAACGTTCCCTAACAGAGGTACCGCAGGTCTGAACGTTCCCTAACAGAGGTACCGCAGGTCAGAACGTTCCCTAACAGAGGAACCGTGGTACCACAGGTCAGAACGTTCCCTAACAAAGGTACCGTGGTACCGCAGGTCAGAACGTTCCCTAACAGAGGTACCACAGCTCAGAACGTTCCCTAACAGAGGTACCGCAGGTCTGAACGTTCCCTAACAGAGGTACCGCAGGTCAGAACGTTCCCTAACAGAGGAACCGTGGTACCACAGGTCAGAACGTTCCCTAACAAAGGTACCGTGGTACCGCAGGTCAGAACGTTCCCTAACAGAGGTACCACAGGTCAGAACGTTCCCTAACAGAGGTACCGCAGGTCAGAACGTTCCCTAACAGAGGCACTGCTCTGACACCTCGTTACTCAGCAGCACCACTCTGTGAAATCAGACCACTAGTCTCCATTTTAGAGAGACGACGTTTCAGCGGAGGACAGCAACACAAAATAAAAAGCTTGAGAAGAGTCTGTCAGAGTCATACAAGCGCTGTTGCAGGGGGAGATGTTTGATGGGGTGTGAAAGTCATGTCCTCCCTCCCTCCCTCCCTCCCTCCCTCCGGCCAGGACAGACAGGGCAGCCCCTCTCTCGGGTCTTCGTGCCAGACTGTGTGACAGCAATGCAGGGTGACAGCTCTCTCTAACACACGCACAGTGTGACAGCCTTCTCTAACACACAGCCTGGCCTGCTCTGCCCTCCCAAAGGAACCTGAACAATCCCCATCGCTAATGTCTGGCAGAGGGATACATTAAAGAAACACACTCTAACTTTCATCTCAACTCACAAGTAAAGTGCTGACGGCCGCTTCTGTGTCTCTCGCTCTCTGTGTCTCTCGCTCTCTGTGTCTCTCGCTCTCTCTGTGTGTGTGTGGTGTGTGTGTGTGTGTGGTGTGTGGTGTGTGTGTGTGTGTCTGTGTGTGTGTGTGTGTGTGCCACATCATTGGTTGTGAGGGATGGTTACAGTACAGGACCACATCATTGGACAGACAGACAGGCAGACAGGCAGACAGACAGACAGACAGGCAGACAACAGGCAGACAGACAACAGGCAGGCAGACAACAGGCAGACAGACAGACAGACAGACAGACAGACAGACAACAGGCAGGCAGGCAGACAACAGGCAGGCAGACAACAGGCAGACAGACAACAGGCAGACAGACAACAGGCAGACAGACAACAGGCAGACAGACAACAGGCCTTCCAGTATCATTTGTATTCACGTATTGGGACATTATCAGCTGAGATTCTTCCTAGAAAAACTTGTATTATATTCCATCATCCAGTAGATATTTATACCCCTCCCCCCAGACTGCTAATTGGCTGCAAGAAGCCCAAACAGATCTGGTATTTGACAAAAACAGAGTCATTTGAAAACCCTTATCATCACATACGTGTGTATAATTTACAGAAGAGGACCAGTGTGTTTCCTGTTGTCTCACGCTGATCTCCTGGTGACTGGACAGTCCTAGGATTTCTAAATAAAAAGCTCCACCTATTGTGGACCCCTGCTAGAACTCAACTCTTCTACACAACGACTACACTTCCAGAGGTTCTCAACCACAACACATCTCCTTTGGCCCTGAGCATGCTGCCGTCCTGCCACGAGCAGCAGGCTGCCGTCCCTCCACGAGCAGCAGGCTGCCGTCCCGCCACGAGCAGCAGGCTGCCGTCCCTCCACGAGCAGCATGCTGCCGTCCCTCCACGAGCAGCATGCTGCCGTCCCTCCACGAGCAGCATGCTGCCGTCACTCCACGAGCAGCATGCTGCCGTCCCTCCACGAGCAGCATTCTGCCGTCCCTCCACGAGCAGCAGGCTGCCGTCCCTCCAGGAGCAGCAGGCTGCCGTCCCTCCACGAGCAGCAGGCTGCCGTCCCTCCACGAGCAGCAGGCTGCCGTCCCTCCACGAGCAGAATTCTGCCGTCCCTCCAAGAGCAGCAGGCTGCCGTCCCTCCACGAGCAGCAGGCTGCCGTCCCTCCACGAGCAGCAGGCTGCCGTCCCTCCAGGAGCAGCAGGCTGCCGTCCCTCCAGGAGCAGCAGGCTGCCGTCCCTCCAGGAGCAGCAGGCTGCCGTCCCTCCAGGAGCAGCAGGCTGCCGTCCCTCCACGAGCAGCAGGCTGCCGTCCCGCCACGAGCAGCAGGCTGCCGTCCCTCCACGAGCAGCATGCTGCCGTCCCTCCACGAGCAGCATGCTGCCGTCCCTCCACGAGCAGCATGCTGCCGTCCCTCCACGAGCAGCATGCTGCCGTCACTCCACGAGCAGCATGCTGCCGTCCCTCCACGAGCAGCATTCTGCCGTCCCTCCACGAGCAGCAGGCTGCCGTCCCTCCAGGAGCAGCAGGCTGCCGTCCCTCCACGAGCAGCAGGCTGCCGTCCCTCCACGAGCAGCAGGCTGCCGTCCCTCCACGAGCAGCATTCTGCCGTCCCTCCACGAGCAGCAGGCTGCCGTCCCTCCACGAGCAGCAGGCTGCCGTCCCTCCACGAGCAGCAGGCTGCCGTCCCTCCACGAGCAGCAGGCTGCCGTCCCTCCACGAGCAGCAGGCTGCCGTCCCTCCAGGAGCAGCAGGCTGCCGTCCCTCCAGGAGCAGCAGGCTGCCGTCCCTCCAGGAGCAGCAGGCTGCCGTCCCTCCAGGAGCAGCAGGCTGCCGTCCCTCCAGGAGCAGCAGGCTGCCGTCCCTCCACGAGCAGCATGCTGCCGTCCCTCCACGAGCAGCATGCTGCCGTCCCTCCACGAGCAGCATGCTGCCGTCCCTCCACGAGCAGCATGCTGCCGTCCCTCCACGAGCAGCATGCTGCCGTCCCTCCACGAGCAGCATGCTGCCGTCCCTCCACGAGCAGCATGCTGCCGTCCCTCCACGAGCAGCATGCTGCCGTCCCTCCACGAGCAGCATGCTGCCGTCCCTCCACGAGCAGCAGGCTGCCGTCCCTCCACGAGCAGCAGGCTGCCGTCCCTCCACGAGCAGCAGGCTGCCGTCCCTCCACGAGCAGCAGGCTGCCGTCCCTCCAGGAGCAGCAGGCTGCCGTCCCTCCAGGAGCAGCAGGCTGCCGTCCCTCCAGGAGCAGCAGGCTGCCGTCCCTCCAGGAGCAGTAGGCTGCCGTCCCTCCAGGAGCAGCAGGCTGCCGTCCCTCCACGAGCAGCAGGCTGCCGTCCCTCCACGAGCAGCAGGCTGCCGTCCCTCCACGAGCAGAATTCTGCCGTCCCTCCACGAGCAGCATGCTGCCGTCCCTCCACGAGCATGCTGAGTGCTTGGCCATGGCACAGCTGGTGAACACAGAGAAGAGAAAAGACTGTCGACGCTCCGCACGAAGAACGCTGGCGAGAGACAGAAAGTGTTAACCCTGCATGAATAAACTAATCTGTCCGTTATTCTGTTGGAGGAGAGGAGAGAAAGAGAGGGAGACGGAGGAGGTGAAGAGGGGACAGGGCCTGGTGAACGCTGAGAGGCAGTATTAACCCTGCATGAATAAACATCTGTCTGTTCGCTGGTGAAGGAGAAGAAGAAGCGAGAGAGAGGGAGATGAGATGGGGCCTATCCAGGGTGACGAGGCCAGGAAACTCATCTATCCATTCACTGTCGAGGTAGAAGGAATGGGAGAGAGAGCCTGGCAGGGAACGTGGAGGGAGGAGGAGAAGAGACAGAGCCTGGCAGGGAACGTGGAGGGAGGAGAAGAGAGCCTGGTAGGGAACGTGGAGGGAGGAGGAGAAGAGACAGAGCCTGGCAGGGAATGTGGAGGGAGGAGAAGAGAGCCTGGTAGGGAACGTGGAGGGAGGAGGAGAAGAGAGAGAGCCTGGCAGGGAACGTGGAGGGAGGAGAAGAGAGAGAGAGAGGCAGGATATTATTGGGTCTTCTCCGAGGCGGATGGTTAGATGTGATGCTACGGTGAATGAAGTGGAACGATGATGTAAGGTGTATAAAGGATGACATGCTGATGACAGAGTCCTTCAGACAGACCACTGGATTAACATGAAGCCAGCCCACTGCCTTGTATCAGCGTTACCCACTGCTCCGCTCCTCCTCCAGACAGTAGGGCCTGCTCCGCCCCTCCTCCAGACAGTAGGGCCTGCTCCGCCCCTCCTCCAGACAGTAGGGCCTGCTCCGCCCCTCCTCCAGACAGTAGGGCCTGCTCCGCCCCTCCTCCAGACAGTAGGGCCTGCTCCGCTCCTCCTCCAGACAGTAGGGCCTGTTCCACTCCTCCAGACAGTAGGGCCTGCTCCACTCCTCCAGACAGTAGGGCCTGCTCCACTCCTCCAGACAGTAGGGCCTGCTCCACTCCTCCAGACAGTAGGGCCTGTTCCACTCCTCCAGACAGTAGGGCCTGCTCCACTCCTCCTCCAGACAGTAGGGCCTGCTCCACTCCTCCTCCAGACAGTGAAAGGTGCCATGCCCAGTTGATAATCCCTCCGATAACTGAACCTAAACTACACCGAAACTATTTTCACACATTAACAGATGAAATAAATAAAGTAAAGCATGATGGGGAGAAAGGGGGAGAAGGGGGGAGAAAGGGGGAGATGATGAGCGAGGGGGAAGCGAACGATGTATAATTATGTAACCAATTGTGAATGAACAGGGCAGGCCATTCTATTGATATATTTGAATGGTAAGTGACCCTTTATCATTCGCCCCCCTGAATCCCAGCAGTCTTATCAGTCTACTCCGGCACACCTGGAGTACACAGTGAGAGAGTGTGGAATTTACAAACGGGGCAAGAAGACCGAGACGAACGACGGGATGAACATGCTGCGTTGGCACTGCTACAAGATCTGACTGAAAACCCACTCAGATGACAGGTGGAATAAATTAAATCAGAACATCTCTGATGATTATTCTTCAGAACCTGAGCCTCAGGCAGAACCAACACCTCAGAGGCCCCAGACCGAGCAGCCACCACCAAATCAAAACAATAAAAACAACATCAGCAACAGTCACCAGCTTTCATTGTATATGTGACATGGACATGCTACAGTACATCAGGGACTGAGACACACAGGGAGCAAGGAGACACCGCCTGGGATCAGGTACTGGGTCTGAGACACACAGGGAGCAAGGAGACACCGCCTGGGATCAGGTACTGGGGCTGAGACACACAGGGAGCAAGGAGACACCGCCTGGGATCAGGTACTGGGACTGAGACACACAGGGAGCAAGGAGGCACCGCCTGGGATCAGGTACTGGGTCTGAGACACACAGGGAGCAAGGAGACACCGCCTGGGATCAGGTACTGGGACTGAGACACACAGGGAGCAAGGAGACACCGCCTGGGATCAGGTACTGGGGCTGAGACACACAGGGAGCAAGGAGACACCGCCTGGGATCAGGTACTGGGGCTGAGACACACAGGGAGCAAGGAGACACCGCCTGGGATCAGGTACTGGGGCTGAGACACACAGGGAGCAAGGAGACACCGCCTGGGATCAGGTACTGGGGCTGAGACACACAGGGAGCAAGGAGACACCGCCTGGGAACAGGTACTGGGGCTGAGACACACAGGGAGCAAGGAGGCACCGCCTGGGATCTGTCTGTTGATGAGCTGGAAGCGTTCATTTCAATCCTGTATGTCCGTGGTGCAGTCGGTTTATAGAGAGTGTATACTGAGAGCTGGTCAGACAGAGTGTATACTGAGAGCTGGTCAGACAGAGTGTATACTGAGAGCTGGTCAGACAGAGTGTATACTGAGAGCTGGTCAGACAGAGTGTATACTGAGAGCTGGTCAGACAGAGTGTATACTGAGAGCTGGTCAGACAGAGTGTATACTGAGAGCTGGTCAGACAGAGTGTATACTGAGAGCTGGTCAGACAGAGTGTATACTGAGAGCTGGTCAGTCAGAGTGTATACTGAGAGCTGGTCAGTCAGAGTGTATACTGAGAGCTGGTCAGTCAGAGTGTATACTGAGAGCTGGTCAGACAGAGTGTATACTGAGAGCTGGTCAGTCAGAGTGTATACTGAGAGCTGGTCAGACAGAGTGTATACTGAGAGCTGGTCAGTCAGAGTGTATACTGAGAGCTTCTGGTCAGACAGAGTGTATACTGAGAGCTTCTGGTCAGACAGAGTGTATACTGAGAGCTGGTCAGACAGAGTGTATACTGAGAGCTTCTGGTCAGACAGAGTGTATACTGAGAGCTGGTCAGACAGAGTGTATACTGAGAGCTGGTCAGACAGAGTGTAAACAGAGCTGGTCAGACAGAGTGTATACTGAGAGCTGGTCAGACAGAGTGTATACTGAGAGCTGGTCAGATATGTAAGGGACACATTTCTATGGAGAAACCATGTCATGGGATCGCTTCAGAGAGATCATGTGTTCCCTCCGTTTTGACGACAAAAAAAGCGAGAAAGCGATGCCTGGAAACAGAGAAATTTGCCATGGTAACCAATGTATAAACAATTGACTTTGTGACTGTCCTCATATCGACAGTTGTATTCATGATTGATTTTGTGTTGATTTTCACTATTTATCACAGTTGGCACTTCTGAGGTTGAGGCTACTGATGTTTTCATCATCTGGCCGCATGTCTTGGTGGTCGGGGGATTATGTTTTTGTCGTTATAAAAAGAAGCTGTGCTCAGAAACATAAGCTTTCTGTTTAATTGATGTAACAAAATTGAATTCTTATCTTACCTCAGACCTTCATAAACACAACCAAATTATTATTTTTGCGATAGCATATATGAAATGTATTACACTGTTAGAATGTTACTGTCAGAATTAGCTTGAAGAGAGGTCCCAGGGCCCAGAGGTTCTAGTGTTAACAGCTTGAAGAGAGGTCCCAGGGCCCAGAGGTTCTAGTGTTAACAGCTTGAAGAGAGGTCCCAGGGCCCAGAGGTTCTAGTGTTAACAGCTTGAAGAGAGGTCCCAGGGCCCAGAGGTTCTAGTGTTAACAGCTTGAAGAGAGGTCCCAGGGCCCAGAGGTTCTAGTGTTAACAGCTTGAAGAGAGGTCCCAGGGCCCAGAGGTTCTAGTGTTAACAGCTTGAAGAGAAGTCCCAGGGCCCAGAGGTTCTAGTGTTAACAGCTTGAAGAGAGGTTCCAGGGCCCAGAGGTTCTAGTGTTAACATGAAGGGAGGTCCCAGGGCCCAGAGGTTCTAGTGTTAACAGCTTGAAGAGAGGTCCAGGGCCCAGAGGCTTTAGTGTTAACAGCTTGAAGAGAGGTCCCAGGGCCCAGAGGTTCTAGTGTTAACAGCTCGAAGAGAGGTCCCAGGGCCCAGAGGTTCTAGTGTTAACACGAAGAGAGGTCCCAGGGCCCAGAGGTTCTAGTGTTAACAGCTTGAAGAGAGGTCCCAGGGCCCAGAGGTTTTAGTGTTAACAGCTTGAAGAGAGGTCCCAGGGCCCAGAGGTTCTAGTGTTAACAGCTTGAAGAGAGGTCCCAGGGCCCAGAGGTTCTAGTGTTAACAGCTTGAAGAGAGGTCCCAGGGCCCAGAGGTTCTAGTGTTAACAGCTTGAAGAGAGGTATCCAGGGCCCAGAGGTTCTAGTGTTAACAGCTTGAAGAGAGGTCCCAGGGCCCAGAGGTTCTAGTGTTAACAGCTTGAAGAGAGGTCCCAGGGCCCAGAGGTTCTAGTGTTAACAGCTTGAAGAGAGTTCCCAGGCCCAGAGGTTCTAGTGTTAACAGCATGAAGAGAGGTCCCAGGGCCCAGAGGTTCTAGTGTTAACAGCTTGAAGAGAGGTCCCAGGGCCCAGAGGTTCTAGTGTTAACAGCATGAAGAGAAGTCCCAGGGCCCAGAGGTTCTAGTATTAGGATTATTTTTGGACAGATTTTGGCGAGAAGTGAAACCTCTTGGTTCGTCTCTTCCTCTCTGCCGTGTCTCCGCGTCATCACTCGCTTTGTGACTGACAGGCGCCTATCCTTTCGATAGATCGCTAGAAGATGCATATCGCTCATTCTAGCGGGAGAGGGCTTGACGGACCAGCGAACTGAAACTTAGCCTAGCAGCCTTGTTAATATGAAGTGGGAAACGTAGCCGGATGTAAATGAGTGGGTAACAGGCTGATTAGCTGAGAGCTAATGGACAACATGTATTGTATAGAAAGGACCATCGTATCCGGATCGAAGGACCAGGTTTCCCATAAAACCCTTCTTCATGGTATTTAGACGACCTACGTACACATTAGGATCATGTGACCTCTACCTTACCTGCCACCCTGGACCCACTTCCATTCACTTACCGCCCCAACAGGTCCACAGACGATGCAATCGCCATCACACTGCCCTATCCCATCTGGACAAGAGGAATACCTATGTAAGAATGGTGTTTATTGACTATAGCTCAGCATTCAACACCATAGTACCCTCCAAACTCATCATTATGCTTGAGGCCCTGGGTCTGAACCCCGCCCTGTGCAATTGGGTCCTGGACTTCCTGACGGGCGCCCCCCAGGTGGTGAAGGTAGGAAACATCACCTCCACTCCGCTGATCCTCAACACTGGGGCCCAACAAGGGTGCGTTCTCAGCCCCCTCCTTTGATTCCCTGTTCACCCATGACTGCGTGGCCAAGCACGCATCCAACTCAAATCATCAAGTTTGCAGACGACACAACAGTAGTAGGCTTGATTACCAACGACGACGAGACGGCCTACAGGGAGGAGGTGAGGGCTCTGGGAGTGTGGTGCCTGGAAAACAACCTCTCATCAACGTCAACAACAAAACAAAGGAGAGGATGGTGGACTTCAGGAAACAGCAGAGGGCGCACACATCCCTGACAAACTGAAATGGACCACAAACACAGACAGTGTGGTGAAGAAGGCGCAACAGAGCCTCGTCAACCTCAGAAGGCTAAAGAAATGTGGCTTGTCACCTAAAACCCTCACACACTTTTACAGATGCACAATTTAAAGCACCCTGTCGGGCTGTATCACTGCCTGGTACGGCGACTGCACCGCCCGCAACCGCAAGACACTCCAGAGGGTAGTGAGGTCTGCCCTACACATTACCGGGGGCAAACTACCCGCCCTCCAGGAGACCTACAGCACCCGATGTCACAGGAAGGCCAAAAAGATCATCAAGGACAACAACCACCCGAGCCACTGCCTGTTCACCCAGCTATCATCCAGTAGGCGAGGTCAGTACAGGTGCTGTACAAGGCAGAGAGCTGTGAACTGAACAGGGGATGAAGGCAGAGAGCTGTGAACTGAGCAGGGGATGAAGGCAGAGAGCCGTGATCTGAGCAGGGGATGAAGGCAGAGAGCTGTGAACTGAACAGGGGATGAAGGCAGAGAGCTGTGAACTGAACAGGGGATGAAGGCAGAGAGCTGTGAACTGAGCAGGGGATGAAGGCAGAGCTGTGAACTGAGCAGGGGATGAAGGCAGAGAGCTGTGAACTGAGCAGGGGATGAAGGCAGAGAGCCGTGATCTGAGCAGGGAATGAAGGCAGAGAGCTGTGAACTGAGCAGGGGATGAAGGCAGAGAGCTGTGAACTGAACAGGGGATGAAGGCAGAGAGCCGTGAACTGAGCAGGGGGTGAAGGCAGAGAGCCGTGAACTGAGCAGGGGATGAAGGCAGAGCTGTGAACTGAACAGGGGATGAAGGCAGAGAGCTGTGAACTGAGCAGGGGATGAAGGCAGAGAGCTGTGAACTGAGCAGGGGATGAAGGCAGAGAGCTGTGAACTGAACAGGGGATGAAGGCAGAGAGCTGTGAACTGAACAGGGGATGAAGGCAGAGAGCTGTGAACTGAGCAGGGGATGAAGGCAGAGAGCTGTGAACTGAGCAGGGGATGAAGGCAGAGAGCCGTGAACTGAACAGGGGATGAAGGCAGAGAGCCGTGAACTGAGCAGGGAATGAAGGCAGAGCTGTGTGAGCTGAAGTGTCCAGAAGCACAAAGCAAAGTGAGCTAAAGATGACAAGAGTAGGATATGAACACAAGGCCTCTCTCTCTTCTGCCTTTTCCCCTCGCTAGACTAACACCTGGCCTCTTTATAGCAACTGAGGGAGGTGGGCTTGGTAGAGCGGGGAAAAATATCAATCTTTTCAAAGAATATCTACGGCGGAGATGTTTCACTTCCCAGGTGATCCCCAGTGGAGCTGTGGGAGACAGGGCTTCTGTTTTTATTGGGTCCCTGGGAAATTACAGACCTGACATAGATTTTCTAACAAATATATACATCTCCCTCTCTACCTCTCTCTACCTCTACCCTGGAGTTACAAGCATCATGCTCTCTCTCGCTACCTCTCTCCCTCGCTACCTCTCTCCCTCTACCCTGGAGTTACAAGCATCATGCCCTACCTCTCTCCCTCTCTCTCTCTACCTCTCTCCCTCTACCCTGGAGTTACAAGCATCATGCCCTACCTCTCTCCCTCTCTCTCTCTACCTCTCTCCCTCTCTACCCTGGAGTTACAAGCATCATGCCCTACCTCTCTCCCTCGCTACCTCTCTCCCTCTCTACCCTGGAGTTACAAGCATCATGCCCTACCTCTCTCCCTCTCTCCCTCTCTACCCTGGAGTTACAAGCATCATGCCCTACCTCTCTCCCTCGCTACCTCTCTCCCTCTCTACCCTGGAGTTACAAGCATCATGCCCTACCTCTCTCTCTCTCTCTACCTCTCTCCCTCTCTACCCTGGAGTTACAAGCATCATGCCCTACCTCTCTCCCTCGCTACCTCTCTCCCTCTCTACCCTGGAGTTACAAGCATCATGCCCTACCTCTCTCCCTCGCTACCTCTCTCCCTCTCTACCCTGGAGTTACAAGCATCATGCCCTACCTCTCTCCCTCTCTCTACCTCTCTCCCTCTCTACCCTGGAGTTACAAGCATCATGCCCTACCTCTCTCCCTCGCTACCTCTCTCCCTCTCTACCCTGGAGTTACAAGCATCATGCCCTACCTCTCTCCCTCTCTCTACCTCTCTCCCTCTCTACCCTGGAGTTACAAGCATCATGCCCTACCTCTCTCCCTCGCTACCTCTCTCCCTCTCTACCCTGGAGTTACAAGCATCATGCCCTACCTCTCTCCCTCGCTACCTCTCTCCCTCTCTACCCTGGAGTTACAAGCATCATGCCCTACCTCTCTCCCTCTCTCTACCTCTCTCCCTCTCTACCCTGGAGTTACAAGCATCATGCCCTACCTCTCTCCCTCGCTACCTCTCTCCCTCTCTACCCTGGAGTTACAAGCATCATGCCCTACCTCTCTCCCTCTCTCTACCTCTCTCCCTCTCTACCCTGGAGTTACAAGCATCATGCCCTACCTCTCTCCCTCGCTACCTCTCTCCCTCTCTACCCTGGAGTTACAAGCATCATGCCCTACCTCTCTCCCTCTCTCTACCTCTCTCCCTCTCTACCCTGGAGTTACAAGCATCATGCCCTACCTCTCTCCCTCTCTCTACCTCTCTCCCTCTCTACCCTGGAGTTACAAGCATCATGCCCTACCTCTCTCCCTCTCTCTACTTCTCTCCCTC
Organism: Salmo trutta; assembly: GCF_901001165.1. Classification (NCBI taxonomy): domain Eukaryota; kingdom Metazoa; phylum Chordata; class Actinopteri; order Salmoniformes; family Salmonidae; genus Salmo; species Salmo trutta. The sequence goes on from NW_021822543.1 coordinate 615,363, forward strand.
TCTACCCTGGCGTTACAAGCATCATGCTCTACCAAATGAGCTAAAACAAGGACCACACTAGCCTGCCTGGAGTGCCAGGTGGGTGGGGTTTCAAGTTCAGACTATTCTATTGGCCCATTAAGCCAGGCAAACTCAACCAAGCAGAAGATAAAGTACTTGAAATGATTTCAAATAGTAGTTGAACCCATAGCACTCCCATAGAATTAGGGATCAGAATAGTAGAATGGACGGTATAAAAAGGTCAGCCATTTTGGTAAGGGAGTTGGTAGGTCAGTGGTCAGCCATTTTGGTAAGGGAGTTGGTAGGTCAGTGGTCAGCCATTTTGGTAAGGGAGTTGGTAGGTCAGTGGTCAGCCATTTTGGTAAGGGAGTTGGGTAAGTCAGTGGTCAGCCATTTTGGTAAGGGAGTTGGGTAAGTCAGTGGTCAGCCATTTTGGTAAGGGAGTTGGGTAGGTCAGTGGTCAGCCATTTTGGTAAGGGAGTTGGTAGGTCAGTGGTCAGCCATTTTGGTAAGGGAGTTGTTGGTAGGTCAGTGGTCAGCCATTTTGGTAAGGGAGTTGTAGGTCAGTCAGTGGTCAGCCATTTTGGTAAGGGAGTTGGTAGGTCAGTGGTCAGCCATTTTGGTAAGGGAGTTGGTAGGTCAGTGGACAGCCATTTTGGTAAGGGAGTTGGTAGGTCAGTGGTCAGCCATTTTGGTAAGGGAGTTGTAGGTCAGTGTTCAGCCATTTTGGTAAGGGAGTTGTAGGTCAGTGGTCAGCCATTTTGGTAAGGGAGGTGTAGGTCAGTGGTCAGCCATTTTGGTAAGGGAGGTGGTAGGTCAGTGGTCAGCCATTTTGGTAAGGGAGGTGTAGGTCAGTGGTCAGCCATTTTGGTAAGGGAGGTGTAGGTCAGTGGTCAGCCATTTTGGTAAGGGAGTTGTAGGTCAGTGGTCAGCCATTTTGGTAAGGGAGGTGTAGGTCAGTGGTCAGCCATTTTGGTAAGGGAGGTGTAGGTCAGTGGTCAGCCATTTTGGTAAGGGAGTTGTAGGTCAGTGGTCAGCCATTTTGGTAAGGGAGGTGTAGGTCAGTGGTCAGCCATGTTGGTAAGGGAGGTGTAGGTCAGTGGTCAGCCATTTTGGTAAGGGAGGTGTAGGTCAGTGGTCAGCCATTTTGGTAAGGGAGGTGTAGGTCAGTGGTCAGCCATTTTGGTAAGGGAGGTGTAGGTCAGTGGTCAGCCATTTTGGTAAGGGAGTTGTAGGTCAGTGGTCAGCCATTTTGGTAAGGGAGGTGTAGGTCAGTGGTCAGCCATTTTGGTAAGGGAGGTGTAGGTCAGTGGTCAGCCATGTTGGTAAGGGAGGTGTAGGTCAGTGGTCAGCCATTTTGGTAAGGGAGGTGTAGGTCAGTGGTCAGCCATTTTGGTAAGGGAGGTGTAGGTCAGTCAGTGGTGAGATAAGACGTTGTGTAATACAATTCATTTGAAGAGATTATCTGCACAGAATGTTTGTTAGCTTGTCAGCCAGTTTTAGTGGAATGATTCAGATAATTCTTTCAAAATGAACTGCCAATATGGCACCATTCCATAGAAACAACGCCGTCCACACACTGGCTGAAATAGACAAGTTCTATCATATCATAACGCTCACAGCGATCCCAGAAAAACAAGCAGTGAAGACAAAACCTGTGTAAAAATATATTTACAATTATATGACAATAATTCAATTAGACGATTTCTAGAAGATCACATGCCTTACTTTTATGTTCCTACATCAGTTAAAGACAGGAAATGCATCTCCTTTGCCTGGTTCTGCTATTCAATCCAATTAGACTGGTTTGGATTTCTCCCTCAACACAACGGCTGTAGTTTTCATACCATTCTGGAACTGAGGGTTTATGACATAGTCCCTCCAGTAATTCTATAGGATCTCTATAGTAACTCCCTAGGATATGAACCATGGTTTCCTCCACACTGCTAATACTGACGATACACACTTGGAGTCAGTGGGAAAAGCCAGGCAGGTTGTGGTGTATTATGGGGTCATATGGTCGGTTATTGACTTGGCATTAAAACAGTCAGATTGCAGGGGGGGACTTTCTGTACTCATAGATAAGGTGATATTGGATTGTGTCCGTATAGAAGGAAATGAATTAGAGTTGATGCTTGTTCCAATAGTAGTTTAGAGTTATAAAAACACATAACATGATCAGTCCAATTCATAATGTAGACCAAACCTACACCCCACAACTCTGGAGAAAAATCAGTCCAATTCATAATGTAGACCAAACCTACACCCTACAACTCTGGAGAAAAATCAGTCCAATTCATAATGTAGACCAAACCTACACCCTACAACTCTGGAGAAAAATCAGTCCAATTCCTAATGTAGACCAAACCTACACCCTACAACTCTGGAGAAAAATCAGTCCAATTCATAATGTAGACCAAACCTACACCCTACAACTCTGGAGAAAAATCAGTCCAATTCCTAATGTAGACCAAACCTACACCCTACAACTCTGGAGAAAAATCAGTCCAATTCATAATGTAGACCAAACCTACACCCTACAACTCTGGAGAAAAATCAGTCCAATTCCTAATGTAGACCAAACCTACACCCTACAACTCTGGAGAAAAATCAGTCCAATTCATAATGTAGACCAAACCTACACCCTACAACTCTGGAGAAAAATCAGTCCAATTCATAATGTAGACCAAACCTACACCCTACAACTCTGGAGAAAAATCAGACAGAATGAATTGTGGACCCGTCGGAGAACCAACCATTCAGAAGGGGAATAAGACAGAGAAGATAATCTAATTTTTAAAAAAAATGAGAATCTCAGGTGTAAAACCTATCGCGTCCCAAACGGGAAGCATATTGCCTAGCTAGTGCACTACTTTTGAACAATAGTAGTGCATTGTCTAAAGAACGGGGTGCAATTTGGGACTCACATATCTAAGGTGTAAAACCTAATTTGCCGTCTGAGCCCCCACACCCCTTCTACTGGTCATCAGGTTTAACATTTAAACATCCACGATGATTTGTAACTACAGATATCTTCATCTGAACAGGTGTCTTCTCAACATCCCTCCTTTCCTCCGTGATGTGGAGATGAACTCCTGAACTGAGATTCTAAAAAAAAGGGGGAGAGAGAAATGAGACGAAGAAGAAAATAAATGTCAGTCACAGAGAGACGGTGCAGTAATGGAAACATCACTCATCTGTCCAATCAGACACCTGGCCTGCCTCAGAGCCCAGGGAGCAGGAGAATATATCACCAACCCCATTCAGTACGCAGCCCACAACCACACAGCCCAGAACCACACGCAGCCCAGAATCACACACAGCCCACAACCACACACAGCCCTGAACCACACACAGCCCACAACCACACACAGCCCTGAACCACACACAGCCCACAACCACACACAGCCCAGAACCACACACAGCCCACAACCACACACAGCCCAGAACCACACACAGCCCAGAACCACACACAGCCCAGAACCACACAGCCCACAACCCCACACAGCCCACAACCACACACAGCCCAGAACCACACACAGCCCAGAACCACACACAGCCCAGAACCACACACAGCCCAGAACCACACACAGCCCACAACCACACAGCCCACAACCACACAGCCCACAACCACACAGCCCAGAACCACAAACAGCCCAGAACCATACACAGCACACAACCATACACAGCACACAACCACACAGCCCACAACCACACAGCCCTGCTACAACCCCACCTTCCCTCCCCCCAGAACCACACACAGCCCAGAACCACACACAGCCCAGAACCACACACAGCCCAGAACCACACACAGCCCAGAACCACACACAGCCCAGAACCACACACAGCCCACAACCACATAGCCCAGAACCACATAGCCCACAACCACACACAGCCCACAACCACACAGCCCACAACCACACAGCCCACAACCACACAGCCCAGAACCACACACAGCCCAGAACCACACACAGCCCAGAACCACACACAGCCCAGAACCACACACAGCCCAGAACCACACACCCCAGAACCACACACAGCCCAGAACCACACACAGCCCAGAACCACACACAGCCCTGCTACAACCCCACCTTCCCTCCCCCAGAACCACACACAGCCCAGAACCACACAGCCCAGAACCACACACAGCCCAGAACCACACACAGCCCAGAACCACACACAGCCCTGCTACAACCCCACCTTCCCTCCCCCAGAACCACACAGCCCTGCTACAACCCCACCTTCCCTCCCCCAGAACCACACAGCCCTGCTACAACCCCACCTTCACTCCCCCTCACCCCAGAACCACACAGCCCTGCTACAACCCCCCCCCCCCCCAGAACCACACAGCCCTGCTACAACCCCCCCCCCTCCACCCCAGAAGAGATCAGATACAGAGAGCAGCCAGAACAGATCAAATAGCAGATCAAATAGCAGAGGCTGATGCTACTGTCGTCCCTGTTGACAGGGTGACTTTGAAAGGTAATTCTGTTTTACATGAGAAAAGCATCTTTTTATAGATGGGAAGAAGAAACTGAATAGCCAATTCCTTATTCCTTGTTATTCCATCTTCCTTTCTTATGCAGAGGAACAACCAAAATATGAAATTAACAAAGTGATTTGTTCTGTCCAAACACATGATGGAAAATAGCAGGAAACAGCATGGCAGCCGGAGACGTGGGAGACAGTCAGGCAGCATGACTAAACATCGTTGTGCTAAAGCCTTTGACTTTGAGTCAAGAAAAAAAAAAGAAGGTTGGCAAAGTAAGTGACAATGTATTACAAACCCGCTAATCCCAAAACCTTCTAACAGAGGGCCCAGGGCCACAATATTCATCTGAGCAGAGAGACAGAGAGAGACCGAGAGAGAGAGAGAGAAAGACAGCGAGCGTGGGAGAAATGGAGAGAGCGAGAGAGAGCGAGAAGGAGAGAGGAAGAGAGAGGGAGAGAGGAGAAAGAGTGTGAGAAATTAAGAGAGCAGAGAGAGCGAGAACAAGAGAGAATGAGAGGGAGAGAGCAAGAGAGAGCGAGAACGAGAGAGAGAGAAAACAACAGAGAGAGAGAACAACAGAGAATGAGAGCTGCTGGTGGGGGGGGGGGAAGTCTTTCTGTCTGTCAAAACAGCTCAAAAAGCAGGAGGAAACAGTGAGTGTCGACTGCCTCCCATCAACACCCAGGGTTTATGGGAACACATACAGAGCCTTCCGAAACTGTTCACACCCCTTGACTTATTCCACATTTTCACAGAAGATAAAGGAAGCAGGAACAAAATACAAATATTCCAAAACATGCATCTTGTTTGCAACAAGGCAATTCACTTTTTGTCCTGAATATAAAGTGCAATTGGTTGGGGCATATCCAATACAACACATTACAGAGTACCACTCTCCATATTTTCAAGTATAGTGGTGGCTGCATTAGGTTATGGGTATGCTTGTCATCATTAAGGACTGGGGGAGATTTTTTTTTGTAGGATAATAAAGAAAACAGAATGGAGCTAAGCCACAGGGAAACTCCTCGAGGAAAACCTGGTTCAGTCTGCTTTCCACCAGACACTGGGAGATGAATTCACCTTCCAGCAGGACAATAACCGAACACACAAGGACAAATCTACACTGGAGTTGTTTAACAAAAGAGCAGTGAATGTTCCTGAGTGGCCGTTTTGACTTAAATAGACTTGAGAATCTACGGCAACACCTGAAAATGGTTATCTAGCAATGAACAACAACCAACTTGACAGAGCTGGAAGAATTTTTCAAAGAATAAATGGCCAAATGTTGTACAATCCTGGTGTTGAAAGCTCTTAGAAACTTACCCAGAAAGACTCACAGCTGTAATCGCTGCCAAAGGTGCTTCTGCAAAGTATTGACTGAGGGGGTGTGAATACTTATGTAAATACATTTCTGTATTTCATTTTCAAGGGGTACGAATGCTTTCTGACGGAACTGTATGTGACCAGGGCTGCAACCCAAATGGCACCCTTTTCCCTTGATAGTGCACTACTTTGGAGACCTATGGCAAAAGTAGTGCACTATAAACGAAGTGGACAAAACATTAAGAACGCCTGCTCTTTCCATGACATAGACTGACCAGGTGAATCCAGGTGAAAGTTATGATCCCTTATTGGTCACTTGTTAAATCCACTTCAATCAGTGTAGATGAAGGAGAGGAGACAGGTTAAAGAAGGGTTTTTAAGCCTTGAGACAATTGAGACATGGATTGTGTTGGTGTGCCATTCAGAGGGTCAATGGGAAAGACAAAATATTTAAGTGCCTTTGAACGGTGTATGGTAGTAGGTGCACCGGTTTGAGTGTGTCAAGAACTGCAACGCTGCTGGGTTTTTCATGCTCAACCGTTTCCCGTGTGTATCAAGAATGGTCCACCAGCCAAAGGACATCCAGCCAGCTTGACACAACTGTGGGACGTGTTGGAGTCAACATGGACCAGCATCTCTGTGGAACGCTTTCGACACCTTGTAGAGTCCATGCTCTGAGGAACTGAGGCTGTTCTGAGGGGAAACGGAGGGTGCGCCACTCAATAATTAGGAAGGTGTTCCTAATGTTTTGTACACCCAGAGGATAGGGAATAGGCTGCCATTTGGGATACAACCCAATAAACACGTGTGTAACCAAAAAGAAATTGGACAAGGGATGTACAGGTTTCACAGGGAGGTGAAACGGAGGTGAAAGAAATGTGGATTTGTCAACTTCCGACAGCATCCTAACCTAAATATTACTATTCATTATCTTTACTGCAGCATCCTAACCTAAATATTACTATTCATTATCTTTACTGCAGCATCCTAACCTAAATATTAATACACATTATCTTTACTGCAGCATCCTAACCTAAATATTACTATTCATTATCTTTACTGCAGCATCCTAACCTAAATATTACTATGCATTATCTTTACTGCAGCATCCTAACCTAAATATTACTACACATTATCTTTACTGCAGCATCCTAACCTAAATATTACTAAACATTATCTTTACTGCTGCATCCTAACCTAAATATTACTATTCATTATCTTTACTGCAGCATCCTAACCTAAATATTACTACACATTATCTTTACTGCAGCATCCTAACCTAAATATTACTATACATTATCTTTACTGCAGCATCCTAACCTAAATATTACTAAACATTATCTTTACTGCTGCATCCTAACCTAAATATTACTATTCATTATCTTTACTGCAGCATCCTAACCTAAATATTACTATTCATTATCTTTACTGCAGCATCCTAACCTAAATATTACTATTCATTATCTTTACTGCAGCATCCTATCCTAAATATTACTATTCATTATCTTTACTGCAGCATCCTAACCTAAATATTACTACACATTATCTTTACTGCTGCATCCTAACCTAAATATTACTATTCATTATCTTTACTGCAGCATCCTAACCTAAATATTACTATTCATTATCTTTACTGCAGCATCCTAACCTAAATTTTACTATTCATTATCTTTACTGCAGCATCCTAACCTAAATATTACTATTCATTATCTTTACTGCAGCATCCTAACCTAAATATTACTACACATTATCTTTACTGCTGCATCCTAACCTAAATATTACTATTCATTATCTTTACTGCAGCATCCTAACCTAAATATTACTATTCATTATCTTTACTGCAGCATCCTAACCTAAATTTTACTATTCATTATCTTTACTGCAGCATCCTATCCTAAATATTACTATTCATTATCTTTACTGCAGCATCCTATCCTAAATATCACTACACATTATCTTTACTGCAGCATCCTAACCTAAATATTACTATTCATTATCTTTACTGCAGCATCCTATCCTAAATATTACTATTCATTATCTTTACTGCAGCATCCTATCCTAAATATTACTATTCATTATCTTTACTGCAGCATCCTAACCTAAATATTACTATTCATTATCTTTACTGCAGCATCCTATCCTAAATATTACTATTCATTATCTTTACTGCAGCATCCTAACCTAAATATTACTACACATTATCTTTACTGCAGCATCCTATCCTAAATATTACTACACATTATCTTTACTGCAGCATCCTAACCTAAATATTACTATTCATTATCTTTACTGCAGCATCCTATCCTAAATATCACTACACATTATCTTTACTGCAGCATCCTAACCTAAATATTACTATTCATTATCTTTACTGCAGCATCCTAACCTAAATATTACTATTCATTATCTTTACTGCAGCATCCTATCCTAAATATTACTATTCATTATCTTTACTGCAGCATCCTATCCTAAATATCACTACACATTATCTTTACTGCAGCATCCTATCCTAAATATCACTACACATTATCTTTACTGCAGCATCCTAACCTAAATATTACTATTCATTATCTTTACTGCAGCATCCTATCCTAAATATTACTATTCATTATCTTTACTGCAGCATCCTATCCTAAATATTACTATTCATTATCTTTACTGCAGCATCCTAACCTAAATATTACTATTCATTATCTTTACTGCAGCATCCTAACCTAAATATTACTACACACTATCTTTACTTCTAGAATTTGAGGACATGGGGAATTTATTTTGACGTTAACGAAAAAAATGTAAGCACATATCATTTGATCAAGTAGCTGGTTTCCGGAGCGCAGCTTTCCTCTAACGGAACTACTGCAGGCCCTGAAAGCTCCCAGGACGAGACCAACACGGCAGGAGAAGTGTTTTCCCCTGGGAGAAACTATCTGCTCGAAACCTTTTCACGTCTTCTGCCTTCTGCCTCGTTAAAAATGGTTATTGATGGTACCTGTGACACCTTGGCCAGAACAAGTTAAACACTTGGTTTGACATTAGTAAGCCGAGATGTGACCTGTCCCAAAGGGAACCCGTATTACCTATATAGTGCACTACTGTTGTTGGGCTCTGGTCAAAAAGTAGTGCACTATATACAAGGGAAGAAGGTTGCTATTCGGGACACAACCATGTCGTCTTCGCTGTCAAGCTCATCTGAAAAACTAGAAGTGATGACTGGGTGGAATTGAAAGTAACTCATCAGTGTTTCCCCTAGGATTTCTTTAAGCAGCGGTGGTAAAGTTAGTGTTGGGGTGGGGGGGTCTTCGTGGTGGGCTTAGCCAATGGCGCAGGCTCTGACCGAACATTTTTAGAGGCACAGAAAATGCTCTTGGCCGGACAGAAAATGCAGTTCTGCAATTCTACCCATATTGCCATGGCTTCACGCTGTGTTCTTATGCTATCTGAGTGACTCAAACACTATGACAAAACACATGCCATGACATTTCTCAGATTCTCCCTGAACGTCTAGTCCTCTGTCCCTGGTGGTTTCAGTTATCAACAATGATCTCTGCTACTTCATATCTGCTATTAGTGGTTGAAGACCAATCAACTGGTTGATGTGTTAAAAGGTATATTTCTCCATATATGCGCACATCCTATGTGTTTTAATCACAATCAACTACGTGCACAGAGCTCGTCTGATGCTTTAAGCTCACTGTTTTGATGAAATCATTAAGACAAACAAATGTCTAGAGAGAGTCCGACCGTAATTGATTTGATTGCGCCGGCCTCAGACTGACTACCACCCGTTGTCTCTCCACCCTGCTGCAGCTAGTGACTGTAACTACCACCCGTTGTCTCTCCACCCTGCTGCAGCTAGTGACTGACTACCACCCGTTGTCTCTCCTCCCTGCTCCAGCTAGTGACTGACTACCACCCGTTGTCTCTCCACCCTGCTCCAGCTAGTGACTGACTACAACCCGTTGTCTCTCTCCTCCCTGCTGCAGCTAGTGACTGACTACCACCCGTTGTCTCTCTCCTCCCTGCTGCAGCTAGTGACTGACTACCACCCGTTGTCTCTCTCCTCCCTGCTGCAGCTAGTGACTGTGACTACCACCCGTTGTCTCTCCACCCTGCTGCAGCTAGTGACTGTGACTACAACCCGTTGTCTCTCTCCTCCCTGCTGCAGCTAGTGACTGTGACTACCACCCGTTGTCTCTCCTCCCTGCTGCAGCTAGTGACTGACTACCACCCGTTGTCTCTCCACCCTGCTGCAGCTAGTGACTGTGACTACCACCCGTTGTCTCTCTCCTCCCTGCTGCAGCTAGTGACTGACTACCACCCGTTGTCTCTCCTCCCTGCTGCAGCTAGTGACTGACTACCACCCGTTGTCTCTCTCCTCCCTGCTGCAGCTAGTGACTGTGACTACCACCCGTTGTCTCTCCTCCCTGCTGCAGCTAGTGACTGTGACTACCACCCGTTGTCTCTCCACCCTGCTGCAGCTAGTGACTGTGACTACCACCCGTTGTCTCTCTCCTCCCTGCTGCAGCTAGTGACTGTGACTACCACCCGTTGTCTCTCCACCCTGCTGCAGCTAGTGACTGACTACCACCCGTTGTCTCTCTCCTCCCTGCTGCAGCTAGTGACTGACTACCACCCGTTGTCTCTCCACCCTGCTGCAGCTAGTGACTGTGACTACCACCCGTTGTCTCTCCACCCTGCTACAGCTAGTGACTGTGACTACCACCCGTTGTCTCTCTCCTCCCTGCTGCAGCTAGTGACTGTGACTACCACCCGTTGTCTCTCCACCCTGCTGCAGCTAGTGACTGACTACCACCCGTTGCCTCTCCTCCCTGCTGCAGCTAGTGACTGACTACCACCCGTTGTCTCTCCACCCTGCTGCAGCTAGTGACTGTGACTACCACCCGTTGTCTCTCCACCCTGCTGCAGCTAGTGACTGTGACTACCACCCGTTGTCTCTCCACCCTGCTGCAGCTAGTGACTGTGACTACCACCCGTTGTCTCTCCTCCCTGCTGCAGCTAGTGACTGTGACTACCACCCGTTGTCTCTCTCCACCCTGCTGCAGCTAGTGACTGACTACCACCCGTTGTCTCTCTCCTCCCTGCTGCAGCTAGTGACTGTTACTACCACCCGTTGTCTCTCTCCACCCTGCTGCAGCTAGTGACTGTGACTACTACCCGTTGTCTCTCCACCCTGCTCCAGCTAGTGACTGTGACTACCACCCGTTGTCTCTCCACCCTGCTGCAGCTAGTGACTGACTACCACCCGTTGTCTCTCTCCTCCCTGCTGCAGCTAGTGACTGTGACTACCACCCGTTGTCTCTCTCCTCCGTGCTGCAGCTAGTGACTGTGACTACCACCCGTTGTCTCTCTCCACCCTGCTGCAGCTAGTGACTGACTACCACCCGTTGTCTCTCTCCTCCCTGCTGCAGCTAGTGACTGTTACTACCACCCGTTGTCTCTCTCCACCCTGCTGCAGCTAGTGACTGTGACTACCACCCGTTGTCTCTCCACCCTGCTCCAGCTAGTGACTGTGACTACCACCCGTTGTCTCTCCACCCTGCTGCAGCTAGTGACTGACTACCACCCGTTGTCTCTCTCCTCCCTGCTGCAGCTAGTGACTGTGACTACCACCCGTTGTCTCTCTCCTCCCTGCTGCAGCTAGTGACTGTGACTACCACCCGTTGTCTCTCTCCACCCTGCTGCAGCTAGTGACTGACTACCACCCGTTGTCTCTCTCCTCCCTGCTGCAGCTAGTGACTGTTACTACCACCCGTTGTCTCTCTCCACCCTGCTGCAGCTAGTGACTGTGACTACCACCCGTTGTCTCTCCACCCTGCTCCAGCTAGTGACTGTGACTACCACCCGTTGTCTCTCCACCCTGCTGCAGCTAGTGACTGACTACCACCCGTTGTCTCTCTCCTCCCTGCTGCAGCTAGTGACTGTGACTACCACCCGTTGTCTCTCTCCTCCCTGCTGCAGCTAGTGACTGTGACTACCACCCGTTGTCTCTCTCCACCCTGCTGCAGCTAGTGACTGACTACCACCCGTTGTCTCTCTCCTCCCTGCTGCAGCTAGTGACTGTGACTACCACCCGTTGTCTCTCTCCTCCCTGCTGCAGCTAGTGACTGACTACCCCCCGTTGTCACTCCACCCTGCTGCAGCTAGTGACTGTGACTACCACCCGTTGTCTCTCCACCCTGCTCCAGCTAGTGACTGTGACTACCACCCGTTGTCTCTCCTCCCTGCTGCAGCTAGTGACTGTGACTACCACCCGTTGCCTCTCCTCCCTGCTGCAGCTAGTGACTGTGACTACCACCCGTTGTCTCTCCTCCCTGCTGCAGCTAGTGACTGTGACTACCACCCGTTGTCTCTCCACCCTGCTCCAGCTAGTGACTGTGACTACCACCCGTTGTCTCTCCTCCCTGCTGCAGCTAGTGACTGTAACTACCACCCGTTGTCTCTCCACCCTGCTGCAGCTAGTGACTGTAACTACCACCCGTTGTCTCTCTCCTCCCTGCTGCAGCTAGTGACTGTAACTACCACCCGTTGTCTCTCTCCACCCTGCTGCAGCTAGTGACTGACTACCACCCGTTGTCTCTCCACCCTGCTGCAGCTAGTGACTGTAACTACCACCCGTTGTCTCTCCACCCTGCTGCAGCTAGTGACTGTAACTACCACCCGTTGTCTCTCCACCCTGCTGCAGCTAGTGACTGTAACTACCACCCGTTGTCTCTCCTCCCTGCTGCAGCTAGTGACTGTGACTACCACCCGTTGTCTCTCTCCTCCCTGCTGCAGCTAGTGACTGACTACCACCCGTTGTCTCTCCTCCCTGCTGCAGCTAGTGACTGTAACTACCACCCGTTGTCTCTCCTCCCTGCTGCAGCTAGTGACTGTGACTACCACCCGTTGTCTCTCCACCCTGCTGCAGCTAGTGACTGTGACTACCACCCGTTGTCTCTCCACCCTGCTGCAGCTAGTGACTGTGACTACCACCCGTTGTCTCTCCACCCTGCTGCAGCTAGTGACTGACTACCACCCGTTGTCTCTCTCCTCCCTGCTGCAGCTAGTGACTGACTACCACCCGTTGTCTCTCCACCCTGCTGCAGCTAGTGACTAACTACCACCCGTTGTCTCTCTCCTCCCTGCTGCAGCTAGTGACTGACTACCACCCGTTGTCTCTCTCCTCCCTGCTGCAGCTAGTGACTGTGACTACCACCCGTTGTCTCTCCTCCCTGCTGCAGCTAGTGACTGACTACCACCCGTTGTCTCTCCACCCTGCTGCAGCTAGTGACTGTTACTACCACCCGTTGTCTCTCTCCTCCCTGCTGCAGCTAGTGACTGACTACCACCCGTTGTCTCTCTCCTCCCTGCTGCAGCTAGTGACTGTGACTACCACCCGTTGTCTCTCTCCTCCCTGCTGCAGCTAGTGACTGACTACCACCCGTTGTCTCTCTCCTCCCTGCTGCAGCTAGTGACTGTGACTACCACCCGTTGTCTCTCCACCCTGCTGCAGCTAGTGACTGTGACTACCACCCGTTGTCTCTCCACCCTGCTGCAGCTAGTGACTGACTACCACCCGTTGTCTCTCCACCCTGCTGCAGCTAGTGACTGTAACTACCACCCGTTGTCTCTCCACCCTGCTGCAGCTAGTGACTGTGACTACCACCCGTTGTCTCTCCACCCTGCTGCAGCTAGTGACTGTAACTACCACCCGTTGTCTCTCCTCCCTGCTGCAGCTAGTGACTGTAACTACCACCCGTTGTCTCTCCACCCTGCTGCAGCTAGTGACTGTGACTACCACCCGTTGTCTCTCCACCCTGCTGCAGCTAGTGACTGTGACTACCACCCGTTGTCTCTCCACCCTGCTGCAGCTAGTGACTGACTACCACCCGTTGTCTCTCCACCCTGCTGCAGCTAGTGACTGTGACTACCACCCGTTGTCTCTCCACCCTGCTGCAGCTAGTGACTGTGACTACCACCCGTTGTCTCTCCACCCTGCTGCAGCTAGTGACTGTGACTACCACCCGTTGTCTCTCCTCCCTGCTGCAGCTAGTGACTGACTACCACCCGTTGTCTCTCTCCTCCCTGCTGCAGCTAGTGACTGACTACCACCCGTTGTCTCTCTCCTCCCTGCTGCAGCTAGTGACTGTAACTACCACCCGTTGTCTCTCTCCTCCCTGCTGCAGCTAGTGACTGTGACTACCACCCGTTGTCTCTCTCCTCCCTGCTGCAGCTAGTGACTGTGACTACCACCCGTTGTCTCTCCACCCTGCTCCAGCTAGTGACTATGACTACCACCCGTTGTCTCTCTCCACCCTGCTGCAGCTAGTGACTGTTACTACCACCCGTTGTCTCTCTCCACCCTGCTACAGCTAGTGACTGACTACCACCCGTTGTCTCTCCACCCTGCTGCAGCTAGTGACTGTGACTACCACCCGTTGTCTCTCCTCCCTGCTGCAGCTAGTGACTGACTACCACCCGTTGTCTCTCCTCCCTGCTGCAGCTAGTGACTGTGACTACCACCCGTTGTCTCTCCACCCTGCTGCAGCTAGTGACTGTAACTACCACCCGTTGTCTCTCTCCACCCTGCTGCAGCTAGTGACTGACTACCACCCGTTGTCTCTCCACCCTGCTGCCAATACAGGTGCTGTTAGATTACCAATAGACGCTTTCTGATCGCTTGGAACAATACAGGTGCTGTTAGATTACCAATAGACGCTTTCTGATCGCTTGGAACAATACAGGTGCTGTTAGATTACCAATAGACGCTTTCTGATCGCTTGGAACAATACAGGTGCTGTTAGATTACCAATAGACGCTTTCTGATCGCTTGGAACAATACAGGTGCTGTTAGATTACCAATAGACGCTTTCTGATCGCTTGGAACAATACAGGTGCTGTTAGATTACCAATAGACACTTTCTGATCGCTTGGAACAATACAGGTGCTGTTAGATTACCAATAGACGCTTTCTGATCGCTTGGAACAATACAGGTGTTGTTAGATTACCAATAGACGCTTTCTGATCGCTTGGAACAATACAGGTGCTGTTAGATTACCAATAGACACTTTCTGATCGCTTGGAACAATACAGGTGCTGTTAGATTACCAATAGACGCTTTCTGATCGCTTGGAACAATACAGGTGCTGTTAGATTACCAATAGACGCTTTCTGATCGCTTGGAACAATACAAACGACACTAAATAAATGATAAGCGTACCAGAGATTCTGTTGTAACGGGGTTTTTTTTGTAACGCCTTAATTACAACAAAGACTAAAAACATTTGTGAATGCAATTTCCGAAATGGAACGTTTTAGGCCCATTTATTTGTTCATGCTAATTAGGCCTATTTATTTGTTCATGCTAATTAGGCCTATTTATTTGTTCATGCTAATTAGGCCTATTTATTTGTTAATGCTAATTAGGCCTATTTATTTGTTCATGCTAATTAGGCCTATTTATTTGTTCATGCTAATTAGGCCTATTTATTTGTTCATGCTAATTAGGCCTATTTATTTGTTCATGCTAATTAGGCCTATTTATTTGTTAATGCTAATTAGGCCTATTTATTTGTTAATGCTAATTAGGCCTATTTATTTGTTAATGCTAATTAGGCCTATTTATTTGTTAATGCTAATTAGGCCTATTTATTTGTTAACGCTAATTAGGCCTATTTATTTGTTAACGCTAATTAGGCCTATTTATTTGTTAACGCTAATTAGGCCTATTTATTTGTTAACGCTAATTAGGCCTATTTATTTGTTAACGCTAATTAGGCCTATTTATTTGTTAATGCTAATTAGGCCTATTTATTTGTTAACGCTAATTAGGCCTATTTATTTGTTAATGCTAATTAGGCCTATTTATTTCTTAACGCTAATTAGGCCTATTTATTTGTTAACGCTAATTAGGCCTATTTATTTGTTAACGCTAATTAGGCCTATTTATTTGTTAACGCTAATTAGGCCTATTTATTTGTTAATGCTAATTAGGCCTATTTATTTGTTAATGCTAATTAGGCCTATTTATTTGTTAATGCTAATTATTAAAACGGTCGCTTTGTTATTTTATTTAAAAAAAAAAAAAATCTTGATTGCATTTCCCATCATGAACGACTGGTAGGCTGTGTGATGACATGAACGATTTCACATCATGAACGACTCGTAGGCTGTGTGATGACATGAACGATTTCACATCATGAACGACTCGTAGGCTGTGTGATGACATGAACGATTTCACATCATGAACGACTCGTAGGCTGTGTGATGACATGAACGATTTCACATCATGAACGACTCGTAGGCTGTGTGATGACATGAACGATTTCACATCATGAACGACTCGTAGGCTGTGTGATGACATGAACGATTTCACATCATGAACGACTCGTAGGCTGTGTGATGACATGAACGATTTCACATCATGAACGACTCGTAGGCTGTGTGATGACATGAACGAATGACTGATTGATTGATACAGTAGCCTATAGAAGTACTGAAATATAGTCCTCAGTTAGTTACGGTATTCAGACTAAACAGGATGTGCTCTTAGGCCAACAACTCAATGGTGGTCATACGAGGCTGCTATACGACGCCTACTAATGATAATAACATGAATTATTATTATAATGATCATAATAACAATAATAAGCAGGTCAAGGAAAAAGGAGGGTTTTTATTATAAATATAATGTTTCTGACCATTTGGAACAGTGTAAACACTAAATGGATGATAAACAATAGCAGGAAGGCTGTTCTAATGGGAAAACATGCGAAGCCTTTATCACAGCAAAACAAAAGATTAAAAACAGACGGATTTGTGAAGTTGTTTAATTGACATGTCGTTGCTTGAGGCTTGGTGCTATTAAAGAAACATTCAACCAGGCAACAGAAGCAGGATCTGTCTTATTTCTGTAGATATATATGGATGATTTATAAAGTCAGGCACATTGAACAGTTAAGGCTGATGATTATAGACCTAATTCACATTTTCTGATTGCTGATTGCTGATTAACTTTGATAATATGCTCATAGCAACATGGTCTCTAGGAAAAGGCATCAATTCAACAGCGAACTCATGCGTTTCAGAAGCGCGGACAGCGACCACTATCCAACGCTGGAGAAAGCGCATTTGTTATAAAATAATATAGTTTTTATTAGTGTTGCACCATTGTTGTTATGTAATATAAACATATACAATTTCAGTAGTACATGTCTTAGACTGGTGGACTGTGCCATCCCCACGGCCTCCACAATGGATCAGTCCGCTCAGACAGGAGCCAATCAGACAGCGGTCTTAGACTGATGGACTGGGCCATCCCCACGGCCTCAACAATGGATCAGTCCGCTCAGACAGGAGCCAATCAGACAGCGGTCTCGTACCCCATCATATGCTACTGCTCGACCTGAAGAATTCTCGGTCGATCAACAGCCTATGGACCAAAACAAAATCGACCAGTCGACTAAAATAGGGTCAGCCCGATATTTTAACGTTGCTAAAGCGCATTGCATAGGAAAACATTTTCACGTTGTGTTTAAGTTACACTGCAGTAAACAAGTAAACAGATTGAGATATAAATCAATAGTACCAGACGATACCTATTGAATATTCTGAGAAGAATCTGCCCAACTGTCTAAGAGTCATACATAAGCAGAAGCGTAGTTGTAGGACTCCAGTATTCATCAGGAAACATCTTGACGTTTTGCATTAAAGACTGAACTGACCTGAGGCTACGAGACACAGTTCAGACTAACAAGCCACACAAAACATCTAACCAACTAAGGAAGATGAGGAAGCAGAAATTCACAATAGCTCTGGTCAGAAGCCTTGCTACACAGCGTCTGTCAGTCTGCCAGTCTGCTTCCATCTATAACGAGCAAAACCAAATCACAACAGAGAGTGGTGTGAGTGGTGGCGAGATGGCATCACTATGTAAAACTGACCAAGAGCTTTTACTAACGCTGAGCCGACATGTTATATAGTCTACCCCAGTCCTCTCTCACCCTGTCGTCTCTCACCCTGTCGTCTCTCACCCTGTCCTCTCTCACCCTGTCCTCTCTCACCCTGTCCTCTCTCACCCTGTCCTCTCTCACCCTGTCCTCTCTCACCCTGTCCTCTCTCACCCAGTCGTCTCTCACCCAGTCCTCTCTCACCCAGTCGTCTCTCACCCAGTCGTCTCTCACCCTGTCGTCTCTCACCCTGTCGTCTCTCACCCTGTCGTCTCTCACCCAGTCGTCTCTCACCCAGTCGTCTCTCACCCTGTCGTCTCTCACCCTGTCGTCTCTCACCCTGTCGTCTCTCACCCTGTCGTCTCTCACCCTGTCGTCTCTCACCCAGTCCTCTCTCACCCTGTCGTCTCTCACCCTGTCGTCTCTCACCCTGTCGTCTCTCACCCTGTCGTCTCTCACCCAGTCGTCTCTCACCCAGTCGTCTCTCACCCAGTCGTCTCTCACCCAGTCGTCTCTCACCCAGTCCTCTCTCACCCAGTCCTCTCTCACCCAGTCCTCTCTCACCCAGTCCTCTCTCACCCAGTCCTCTCTCACCCTGTCGTCTCTCACCCAGTCGTCTCTCACCCAGTCCTCTCTCACCCAGTCCTCTCTCACCCAGTCCTCTCTCACCCAGTCGTCTCTCACCCTGTCGTCTCTCACCCTGTCGTCTCTCACCCTGTCGTCTCTCACCCAGTCGTCTCTCACCCAGTCGTCTCTCACCCAGTCGTCTCTCACCCAGTCGTCTCTCACCCAGTCGTCTCTCACCCAGTCGTCTCTCACCCTGTCGTCTCTCACCCAGTCGTCTCTCACCCTGTCGTCTCTCACCCTGTCGTCTCTCACCCGCTCTCCTTCCACACACATCAGGCCCCGCCCTGTCACTGAGCAACCACAAGTCAACAACAACAACCGTCAGGGACAGTCTGCACGGTCAGTCTGCAGGGACAGTCTGCACGGTCAATGCGGCAGGGACAGTCTGCACGGTCAATGCGGCAGGGACAGTCTGCACGGTCAATGCTGCAGGGACAGTCTGCACGGTCAGTCTGCATGGTCAGTCTGCACGGTCAATGCTGCAGGGTCAGTCTGCACGGTCAATGCTGCAGGGACAGTCTGCACGGTCAATGCGGCAGGGACAGTCTGCACGTTCAGTCTGCAGGGACAGTCTGCACGGTCAATGCTGCAGGGACAGTCTGCACGGTCAATGCTGCAGGGACAGTCTGCACGGTCAATGCTGCAGGGACAGTCTGCACGGTCAATGCTGCAGGGACAGTCTGCACGGTCAATGCTGCAGGGACAGTCTGCACGGTCAATGCGGCAGGGACAGTCTGCACGGTCAGTCTGCAGGGACAGTCTGCACGGTCAATGCGTCAGGCACAGTCTGCAGGGACAGTCTGCACGGTCAATGCGTCAGGTACAGTCTGCATGGTCAGTCTGCATGGTCAATGCTGCAGCGACAGTCTGCATGGTCAGTCTGCGACAACGATGCAGCTTTCCACTTTGCTTTTTAATAGAAATCCACTAGCGTTTCATAATCACACTAATATTTTGTGTATCTTAGTGTCTGCAAACTGCTAGTTTGTCTTTTCTTAGCAAGTTGTGGCTAAAATAAAGCGCGTTAGCCGCTAATGTTAATGGCTAGTTAGCTGGCTAGCTAATGGTACTTAGTCAGCACAAACGTAGATAGCTAGCCAATAAAGCCTGATACCAGCGCTGGTGCATGGTGTTTGTGCAACAGTAGATTCTAAAATCACACAGAATAAAGCCATGCATGAATATTTAATGTAAGATTAATTAGGGTCCACTGGGGGAGAAAAAAAAACTGACCAACACTTTGGTTCCTACCCTGTCACAATATCCACTCCCTGGCTTTTTCATTTGTCGTCATGTCAAACACTGTATTCAACGTGCCCACCTATATTCCACCTTTTGATTGGATGTTTTATATTGTTCAATGAAACTATCAGAATGGACAAAGCCCCGTTAAAAACAGGATGTGATGTCACTATAGGGTCATGCACTACTTATAATACATATTTATAACCTTCATTATCCTACAACCTCAGCCCCAATGTAAACAAGCCTGATTGTCCCCGTTTGTTTTAAGGGATCATATAACCATTATCATCAAAAGGAAAAAGGCAGCTCTGTTTCTGATAGAGAACGCAGTGTGATCTAATAGAACGTTTCACGACTCTGAAGTGTCTGTCATATAGATCTGAGATTAGAAAGATCAGGAAACGATTTAACCCCTTATTTTAGGCACTAAACTATCTCCATGTACAGCTGAAGTCAGAAGTTTAAATGTATTTGACAAAGGTGTATGTAAACTCAGTTTTTCACAATTCCTGACATTTAATCCTACTAAAAATTCCTTGACATTTCTCCAAAAAGCACGATCTTTGTCCCCATGTGCATTTGCAAACCGTAGTCTGGCTTTTTTTATGGCGGTTTTAGAGCAGTGGCTTCTTCCTAGCTGAGCGGCCTTTGAGGTTATGTCGATATAGGACTTGTTTTACTGTGGATATAGATACTTTTGTACCTGTTTCCTCCAGCATCTTCACAAGGTCCTTTGCACTTTTCGCACCAAAGTACGTTCATCTCTAGGAGACAGAACGAGTCTCCTTCCTGAGCGGTATGACGGCTGCGTGGTCCCATGGTGTTTATACTTGCGTACTATTGTTTGTACAGATGAACGTGGTACCTTCAGGCGTTTGGAAATTGCTCCCAAGGATGAACCAGACTTGTAGTTCACAATTTATTTTCTTTTGATTTCGCCATGATGTCAAGCAAATAGGCACTGAGTTTGAAGGTAGGCCTTGAAATACATCCACAGGTTCACCTCCAATTGACTCAAATGATGTCAATTAGCCTATCAGAAGCTTCTAAAGCCATGACATCATTTTCTGGAATTTTCCAAGCTGTTTAAAGGCACAGTCAACTTAGTGTATGTAAACTTCTAAACCACTGGAATTGTGATACAGTGAATTATAATTGAAATAATCTGCCTGTAAACAATTGTTGTAAAATTGACTTGTGTCAAACACAAAGTAGATGTCCTAACCGACGTGCCAAAACGATAGTTTGTTAATTAACAAGAAATGTGTGGAGTGGTTGAAAGACGAGTTTTAATGACTCCAACCTCAGTGTATGGAAACTTCCATTCATTTTCTTTTTTAAGCTGGTACCCTTCAGCTGGTACCCTTCAGCTGGTACCCTTCAGCTGGTACCCTTCAGCTGGTACCCTTCAGCTGGTACCCTTCAGCTGGTACCCGGCTACCTTCAGCTGGTACCCGGCTACCTTCAGCTGGTACCCTTCAGCTGGTACCCTTCAGCTGGTACCCTTCAGCTGGTACCCTTCAGCTGGTACCCTTCAGCTGGTACCCTTCAGCTGGTACCCTTCAGCTGGTACCCTTCAGCTGGTACCCTTCAGCTGGTACCCTTCAGCTGGTACCCGGCTACCTTCAGCTGGTACCCGGCTACCTTCAGCTGGTACCCTTCAGCTGGTACCCTTCAGCTGGTACCCTTCAGCTGGTACCCTTCAGCTGGTACCCTTCAGCTGGTACCCTTCAGCTGGTACCCAGCTACCTTCAGCTGGTACCCTTCAGCTGGTACCCTTCAGACCTTCAGCTTTAGTCTTGTGAGGCTTGTGGGAGTTTAGACTTGACTTCATTCAGGACGGCAACATGGGACTAATGAATAGTACAGTCTCCTAGGATCATGACATAGCCGTCCTCCCCGCTCCGTCTCCTCCGTCTCCTCCCCGCTCCGTCTCCTCCCTGTCCTCCCCGCTCCGTCTCCTCCCCGCTCCGTCTCCTCCCCGCTCCGTCTCCTCCCCGTCCTCCCCGCTCCGTCTCCTCCCCGTCCTCCCCGCTCCGTCTCCTCCCTGTCCTCCCCGCTCCGTCTCCTCCCCGTCCTCCCCGCTCCGT
Source organism: Salmo trutta (assembly GCF_901001165.1). Classification (NCBI taxonomy): domain Eukaryota; kingdom Metazoa; phylum Chordata; class Actinopteri; order Salmoniformes; family Salmonidae; genus Salmo; species Salmo trutta. The sequence continues at coordinate 637,089 of NW_021822543.1, forward strand.
CTCCTCCCCGCTCCGTCTCCTCCCCGCTCCTCCCTGTCCTCCCCGCTCCGTCTCCTCCCCGCTCCGTCTCCTCCCTGTCCTCCCTGCTCCGTCTCCTCCCCGCTCCGTCTCCTCCCCGTCCTCCCCGCTCCGTCTCCTCCCCGTCCTCCCCGCTCCGTCTCCTCCCTGTCCTCCCCGCTCCGTCTCCTCCGTCTCCTCCCCGTCCTCCCCGCTCCGTCTCCTCCCCGTCCTCCCCGCTCCGTCTCCTCCCCGCTCCTCCCCGCTCCGTCTCCTCCGTCTCCTCCCCGTCCTCCCCGCTCCGTCTCCTCCCCGCTCCGTCTCCTCCCTGTCCTCCCAGCTCTTCAGCCTACAGTATGTGCATCCCAAATGGCACCCTCAAAAGTTAAGTAGTGCACTATGTAGGGAATAGGGTGTCATTGGGGCCGCAAGGGCAGTAATGAGTCCTACATGATTTATCCATGTCTCTGTCAGTCTAATCAGCCAGGTATCTACTGTTCCCAGCAGACCTCCACAGTCTAATCAGCCAGGTATCTACTGTTCCCAGCAGACCTCCACAGTATCAGTCTAATCAGCCAGATATCTACTGTTCCCAGCAGACCTCCACAGTATCAGTCTAATCAGCCAGGTATCTACTGTTCCCAGCAGACCTCCACAGTCTAATCAGCCAGGTATCTACTGTTCCCAGCAGACCTCCACAGTCTAATCAGCCAGGTATCTACTGTTCCCAGCAGACCTCCACAGTATCAGTCTAATCAGCCAGGTATCTACTGTTCCCAGCAGACCTCCACAGTATCAGTCTAATCAGCCAGGTATCTACTGTTCCCAGCAGACCTCCACAGTATCAGTCTAATCAGCCAGGTATCTACTGTTCCCAGCAGACCTCCACAGTCTAATCAGCCAGGTATCTACTGTTCCCAGCAGACCTCCACAGTCTAATCAGCCAGGTATCTACTGTTCCCAGCAGACCTCCACAGTATCAGTCTAATCAGCCAGGTATCTACTGTTCCCAGCAGACCTCCACAGTATCAGTCTAATCAGCCAGGTATCTACTGTTCCCAGCAGACCTCCACAGTATCAGTCTAATCAGCCAGGTATCTACTGTTCCCAGCAGACCTCCACAGTATCAGTCTAATCAGCCAGGTATCTACTGTTCCCAGCAGACCTCCACAGTATCAGTCTAATCAGCCAGGTATCTACTGTTCCCAGCAGACCTCCACAGTATCAGTCTAATCAGCCAGGTATCTACTGTTCCCAGCAGACCTCCACAGTATCAGTCTAATCAGCCAGGTATCTACTGTTCCCAGCAGACCTCCACAGTATCAGTCTAATCAGCCAGGTATCTACTGTTCCCAGCAGACCTCCACAGTATCAGTCTAATCAGCCAGGTATCTACTGTTCCCAGCAGACCTCCACAGTATCAGTCTAATCAGCCAGGTATCTACTGTTCCCAGCAGACCTCCACAGTATCAGTCTAATCAGCCAGGTATCTACTGTTCCCAGCAGACCTCCACAGTATCAGTCTAATCAGCCAGGTATCTACTGTTCCCAGCAGACCTCCACAGTATCAGTCTAATCAGCCAGGTATCTCCTGTTCCCAGCAGACCTCCACAGTATCAGTCTAATCAGCCAGGTATCTCCTGTTCCCAGCAGACCTCCACAGTATCAGTCTAATCAGCCAGGTATCTCCTGTTCCCAGCAGACCTCCACAGTCTAATCAGCCAGGTATCTACTGTTCCCAGCAGACCTCCACAGTCTAATCAGCCAGGTATCTCCTGTTCCCAGCAGACCTCCACGGTATCAGTCTAATCAGCCAGGTATCTCCTGTTCCAAGCAGACCTCCACGGTGCTGTGCCCACATAGGTGCTAAAGGAAAACTCTGATTAATGGCAGCTAATAGCAGCCTGGTAACAACATATCCACACTCCATTTAAAGTAATGAACTGCCCACCGCCGGGCTGAATACAATATTGATTCTTTCCTTCCCTCCTCCTCCACTGGAACCCGCCACAATATCACAATAGAAACAAAGTATGGTACTAGTGGACGCTATACCTTTTAAAGGGATATCTATATCTTTTAAAGGGATATCTATATCTTTTAAAGGGATATCTATATCTTTTAAAGGGATATCTATATCTTTTAAAGGGATATCTATATCTTTTAAAGGGATATCTATATCTTTTAAAGGGATATCTATATCTTTTAAAGGGATATCTATATCTTTTGAAGGGATATCTATATCTTTTAAAGGGATATCTATATCTTTTAAAGGGATATCTATATCTTTTAAAGGGATATCTATATCTTTTAAAGGGATATCTATATCTTTTAAAGGGATATCTATATCTTTTAAAGGGATATCTATATCTTTTAAAGGGATATCTATATCTTTTAAAGGGATATCTATATCTTTTAAAGGGATATCTATATCTTTTAAAGGGATATCTATATCTTTTAAAGGGGTATCTATATCTTTTAAAGGGATATCTATATCTTTTAAAGGGATATCTATATATTTTAAAGGGATATCTATATCTTTTAAAGGGGTATCTATATCTTTTAAAGGGATATCTATATATTTTAAAAGGATATCTATATATTTTAAAAGGATATCTATATCTTTTAAAGGGATATCTTTTAAAGGGATATATCTAAAAGGGATATCTATATCTTTTAAAGGGATATCTATATCTTTTAAAGGGATATCTATATCTTTTAAAGGGATATCTATATATTTTAAAGGGAAGGATCTGCCGTAGCAGAAAGGGTGGTCTTTTCAGTACAGCCTGAGCAAATAGCAGGGACAAAATCTTACTGTAGACAATGTGAAAATAACAAATAATATCTAATGTTATTAGCATAACCAGCCATGGTGGAACAATATTCTAATGCAAACCAATCTCAAGAGGCCGGTTGGGTTAAAAGAGGAAGTCAAATTTCAGATTGGACCTTGTGTGCAATTGACTAATAAAGAGATCTTCACTTTAAAAAGAGGAACAACGGGATCTTGTCCGTCCCGTTCGTGCGACGCGACGCCGCGGCTGAATAAAAAGTTTCAATAATTCCATTATTTTTCACCAAGTGGACTTTAGGCTAAAGAGGTAAAACTGGATCTGTGTCTGAATAATAATAAATGACTGACGCAGTATAGAAGATCCGCGTCCCAAATGGCAGCCTATTCCCACATGGCCCTGGTCAAAAACTAGTGCACTACATAGGGGATAGGATGCCATTTGGGACGCAAAGGGAGACTGGAATGGGACACGGTGTTGGATGATTGTTCCGTCCGCATCGGTAGACAGCGACAGAGTCCTCTCTCCCGCCTTGCCATCCATTAACTAATGGAATTCATGACATTTTACGAATTCCACCAATAAAGACTACAGACACGGTGAAACCTGTTTACAATCCTCCTTCCGTCCCCCCCCCCTCTCTCTCCCTCCTCCTCTCTTCTAGCAGATGATGTTTAAAGTCTATAATAGACAACAGTCTTTAATAAATTGAAAACGTAGTGAACTGCATGTGTTGGAATCAACTTTAACTGGGGGGGTAATAGATTTATGAGCACGCATAACTCATCAGTCCTAGACTGAAGAGACTCCTTGGTAGAGCAGCACAGAAACCTCAGGAGCACAATGATGAGTATTGCAATCAAACGCTCCCTCTCTCCCTCTCTCTCAGGGTCATTTTGATACACAATCTAAACTTTTTAAATTAGTACATTTCCCTGCGGTCACTTAGCAACAGTAATGCCACTTTGGAATAGAAAATGTAACGATTTTTTAGACGAGTAAAGAAATATTGTTTTTAGATTACTATTAAAGAAGCATTGTGCTTCCAGCGGGGTAACAAGTCAGAACCCTCCAGCGGGGTAACAGGTCAGAACAGGTCAGAACCCTCCAGCGGGGTAACAAGTCAGAACCCTCCAGCGGGGTAACAGGTCAGAACCCTCCAGCGGGGTAGTGGGGTAACAGGTCAGAACCCTCCAGCGGGGTAACAGGTCAGAACCCTCCAGCGGGGTAACAAGTCAGAACCCTCCAGCGGGGTTACAGGTCAGAACCCTCCAGCGGGGTAACAGGTCAGAACCCTCCAGCGGGGTAACAGGTCAGAACCCTCCAGTGGGGTAGTGGGGTAACAGGTCAGAACCCTACAGTGGGTCAGAACCCTCCAGTGGGTAACAGGTCAGAACCCTCCAGTGGGGTAACAGGTCAGAACCCTCCAGCGGGGTAACAGGTCAGAACCCTCCAGCGGGGTAACAGGTCAGAACCCTCCAGCGGGGTAACAGGTCAGAACCCTCCAGCGGGGTAACAGGTCAGAACCCTCCAGCAGGGTAACAGGTCAGAACCCTCCAGCGGGACAGAACCCTCCAGTGGGACAGAACCCTCCAGCGGGGTAACAGGTCAGAACCCTCCAGTGGGGTAACAGGTCAGAACCCTCCAGCGGGGTAACAGGTCAGAACCCTCCAGCGGGGTAACAGGTCAGAACCCTCCAGCGGGGTAACAGGTCAGAACCCTCCAGCAGGGTAACAGGTCAGAACCCTCCAGCGGGACAGAACCCTCCAGTGGGACAGAACCCTCCAGCGGGGTAACAGGTCAGAACCCTCCAGCGGGACAGAACCCTCCAGCAGGGTAACAGGTCAGAACCCTCCAGCGGGGTAACAGGTCAGAACCCTCCAGCGGGACAGAACCCTCCAGCAGGGTAACAGATCAGAACCCTCCAGCAGGGTAACAGGTCAGAACCCTCCAGCGGGGTAACAGGTCAGAACCCTCCAGCGGGACAGAACCCTCCAGCGGGGTAACAGGTCAGAACCCTCCAGCGGGACAGAACCCTCCAGCAGGGTAACAGGTCAGAACCCTCCAGCGGGGTAACAGGTCAGAACCCTCCAGCGGGACAGAACCCTCCAGCGGGGTAACAGGTCAGAACCCTCCAGCGGGACAGAACCCTCCAGCAGGGTAACAGGTCAGAACCCTCCAGCGGGACAGAACCCTCCAGCAGGGTAACAGGTCAGAACCCTCCAGCGGGACAGAACCCAAGGACTCTGCAAGGAGACAGGTAAATAAAATGTAAAAAAGCCCCATTTAAAAGGCGTGGTGTTATAAGGTGATCAACATGTATATTAATACAGAGCTCTACTCCCCATTCCACGGCCTGCAGCTCTCCTCCTCTGTGTGCACTGCATTAAACAGGTACCAGGAGCCTGCAACCAACGGCAACAAACAGGAGGAAAAATATCACCTATTATTTCATTATTCCAAAACGTATTTACGGTTGCTGGGCGGGCTGCGGCGGAGGCCCTCCCGCTGAGAGTTGTGTCATGTTTGTGATACAGGAGCGGGGAAGCAGTGGGACGCTCTTCACGATAGGCATCAAACAATTAAAAAAGGCGGAGGGGAGGGAAGAGGAGGAGACCTGGGGCAGTGCTGCTGGAGATGTAATACATATTGATGAGTCCCAGCATGGTGTGTTGCTCTGCTCTGAACCCCGACACCATGGGGGAGGGAGGGAGGGGGAGGCTGGCGGAGAAGGGGGGGAGAGAGGGGGAGTTTCATTTTTTTTATTTAACTAGACAAGTCAATTGAAAACAAATTCTTATTTTACGATGACGGCCTAACCCGGCCAAACCCTCCCCTAACCCGGCCAAACCCTCCCCTAACCCGGCCAAACCCTCCCCTAACCCGGACGACGCTGGGCCAAATTGTGCACCGCCCTATGGGACCTCCGATCACGGCCGGTTGTGATACAGCCCGGGATCGAACCAGGGTCTGTAGTGACGCCTCTAGCACTGAGATGCAGTGCCTTAGACCGCTGTGCCACTCGGGAGGTACAGAGACATATGGGGGGGGGGACATTGTAAGGGGAAAGAAAGTGGGCTATTAGCCTTTACAGGTGGGCTATTAGCCTTTACAGGTGGGCTATTAGCCTTTACAGGTGGGCTATTAGCCTTTACAGGTGGGCTATTAGTCTTTACAGGTGGGCTATTAGCCTTTACAGGTGGGCTATTAGCCTTTACAGGTGGGCTATTAGTCTTTACAGGTGGGCTATTAGCCTTTACAGGTGGGCTATTAGTCTTTACAGGTAGGCTACAGTAGTTAAAATACAAGCTGTGGTTGGAGGACACAGGTCAGTCCAAACCCAGGAAGTACTGAGACCAGGTCGGTCCAGACCCAGGAAGTACTGAGATCAGGCCCGTCCAGACCCAGGAAGTACTGAGATCAGGTCAGTCCAGACCCAGGAAGTACTGAGATCAGGCCAGTCCAGACCCAGGAAGTACTGAGATCAGGTCAGTCCAGACCCAGGAAGTACTGAGATCAGGTCAGTCCAGACCCAGGAAGTACTGTGATCAGGCCCGTCCAGACCCAGGAAGTACTGTGATCAGGTCAGACCAAACCCAGGAAGTACTGTGATTATGTCAGTCCAGAAGCAGGAAGTAGTGAGATCAGGTCAGTCCAGACCCAGGAAGTACTGTGATTATGTCAGTCCAGAAGCAGGAAGTAGTGAGATCAGGTCAGTCCAGAGTCCAGACGAGTAGTGAGATAAGGAACAGAACAGGGTTGAACAAGTGTGTTTGTCCTACCTGACAGGGTTGCTGGTGAGGGAGACACGGAGAGAGTCCAGACAGGCCATGAGGCGTTCCTCAGTCACCCCTGACTTCAGCTCCACCAGGAACTCCTGAGGGGAAATCTGATGACTGCTACAGACACTGCCCTGGAGGGGGGGAGGGGAGAGGAGAGCAGGGAGGAAAGGAGGGAGGAAAGGAGGGAGGAGAGAGAGGAGGGAGGAGAGGAGGGAGGAGAGAGAGGAGGGAGGAGAGAGAGGAGAGAGGAGAGGAGGGAGGAGAGGAGAGGAGAGAGGAGAGGACACAGGATTAATACAGGATTTTCAAAGAACACACAAACAACCAGACACAAGGACAAACAGACACAGACAAACCCATAATCTACAAAAACTATCCAAATTAAAAAACACACACACACACACACACACACACACACACACACAAAACACCCAGAAACAATTCATACAAAACATTTTTTCCTCAACAAATATTGAGCATGACATTCTCTCCGGAACGTGTTAACTTCAGGATCAGATCGTTTATTTTAAATTTTCGCCTAAAATGACCCAAATCTAACTGCCCTTTCCAAAGGAAACACTTTGAAGTTTGTGGAAATGTGAATCTAATGTAGGAGAATGTAACACATTAGATCTGGTAGAAGAAAATACAATGAAAAAACAAGCTTTATTTAAAAAAATGTATCATCATCTTTGAAATGAAAGAGAAAGGCCATAATGTATTATTCAAGCCCAGGAGCAACACCGATCCTGTAGAGGTTAAATGCTAACGTTAAATATGTAAATCTTCTCTCTCCAAGCCACAGAAACACCAAGAGATCGTCCCAACTGGAACCCTATTCCCTACCCAGCGCTCTACTATAAACCAGTCTCTGGTCCACTGGTGAATTATATACACTATATAGTGAACAGCGGGCCATTAGGGATGCAGCCTAAGAGATCACACGTATTACCTTGTATGTGTAATCCGCATGACAAACCAAAACTACTGAAACCCTGTCCTGTTAGCAGTTAAAACTACTGAAACCCTGTCCTGTTAGCTGTTAAAACTACTCTGAAACCCTGTCCTGTTAGCAGCTAAAACTACTGAAACCCTGTCCTGTTAGCAGTTAAAAACTACTGAAACCCTGTCTTGTTAGCAGTTAAAACTACTGAAACCCTGTCCTGTTAGCAGTTAAAAACTACTGAAACCCTGTCCTGTTAGCAGTTAAAACTACTGAAACCCTGTCCTGTTAGCAGTTAAAAACTACTGAAACCCTGTCCTGTTAGCAGTTAAAACTATTGAAACCCTGTCCTGTTAGCAGTTAAAACTATTGAAACCCTGTCCTGTTAGCAGTTAAAAACTACTGAAACCCTGTCCTGTTAGCAGTTAAAACTACTACTGAAACCCTGTCCTGTTAGCAGTTAAAACTACTACTGAAACCCTGTCCTGTTAGCAGTTAAAACTACTGAAACCCTGTCCTGTTAGCAGTTAAAACTATTGAAACCCTGTCCTGTTAGCAGTTAAAACTATTGAAACCCTGTGCTGTTAGCAGTTAAAAACTACTGAAACCCTGTCCTGTTAGCAGTTAAAACTACTACTGAAACCCTGTCCTGTTAGCCGTTAAAACTACTGAAACCCTGTCCTGTTAGCAGTTAAAACTACTGAAACCCTGTCCTGTTAGCAGTTAAAACTACTGAAACCCTGTCCTGTTAGCAGTTAAAAACTACTGAAACCCTGTCCTGTTAGCAGTTAAAACTACTGAAACCCTGTCTTGTTAGCAGTTAAAACTACTGAAACCCTGTCCTGTTAGCAGTTAAAAACTACTCTGAAACCCTGTCCTGTTAGCAGTTCAAACTACTGAAACCCTGTCCTGTTAGCAGTTAAAAACTACTGAAACCCTGTCCTGTTAGCAGTTAAAACTACTGAAACCCTGTCCTGTTAGCAGTTAAAACTACTGAAACCCTGTCCTGTTAGCAGTTAAAACTACTGAAACCCTGTCCTGTTAGCCGTTAAAACTACTGAAACCCTGTCCTGTTAGCAGTTAAAACTACTGAAACCCTGTCCTGTTAGCAGTTAAAACTACTGAAACCCTGTCCTGTTAGCAGTTAAAACTACTGAAACCCTGTCCTGTTAGCCGTTAAAACTACTGAAACCCTGTCCTGTTAGCAGTTAAAACTACTGAAACCCTGTCCTGTTAGCTGTTAAAAACTACTCTAAAACCCTGTCCTGTTAGCAGATGCAAATTGGTGTTGTGTTCAGCAAGAGTTACTGCGTAATTAATACATTATTTTACAAAATGGCATTTCATATTGGAACAACTTGCAATCAGTAAGACTTGGAAAAATATCCTCCAGAACAAAACACACTGCAAACGTTATTCTCATTAGATATTCAAATAGTTATTTCACAAGCTGTTAGAATATTTGTCTGTTTCTAGTTCGTTTTTTATGACTATTTGTTCATACCGTTCATATAATAATGCATTGATGCATTACCCTTTCCCCCCTCTTCCTTCATCTTGGATGTTTGGGTCTTATTTTCAGAGTACCTCAAAATGACTACACAGAATCAGTGAGGGGACGGTGGTGAATAATGGGGGTTGGATGGAGACTGACAGAATCAGTGAGGGGACGGTGGTGAATAATGGGGGTTGGATGGAGACTGACAGAATCAGTGAGGGGACGGTGGTGAATAATGGGGGTGGATGGAGACTGACAGAATCAGTGAGGGGGCGGTGGTGAATAATGGGGGTGGATGGAGACTGACAGAATCAGTGAGGGGACGGTGGTGAATAATGGGGGTTGGATGGAGACTGACAGAATCAGTGAGGGGACGGTGGTGAATAATGGGGGTTGGATGGAGACTGACAGAATCAGTGAGGGGACGGTGGTGAATAATGGGGGTGGATGGAGACTGACAGAATCAGTGAGGGGACGGTGGTGAATAATGGGGGTGGATGGAGACTGACAGAATCAGTGAGGGGAGGGTGGTGAATAATGGGGGTTGGATGGAGACTGACAGAATCAGTGAGGGGACGGTGGTGAATAATGGGGGTTGGATGGAGACTGACAGAATCAGTGAGGGGACGGTGGTGAATAATGGGGGTTGGATGGAGACTGACAGAATCAGTGAGGGGACGGTGGTGAATAATGGGGGTGGATGGAGACTGACAGAATCAGTGAGGGGACGGTGGTGAATAATGGGGGTTGGATGGAGACTGACAGAATCAGTGAGGGGACGGTGGTGAATAATGGGGGTGGATGGAGACTGACAGAATCAGTGAGGGGACGGTGGTGAATAATGGGGGTGGATGGAGACTGACAGAATCAGTGAGGGGACGGTGGTGAATAATGGGGGTGGATGGAGACTGACAGAATCAGTGAGGGGACGGTGGTGAATAATGGGGGTGGATGGAGACTGACAGAATCAGTGAGGGGACGGTGGTGAATAATGGGGGTGAATGGAGACTGACAGAATCAGTGAGGGGACGGTGGTGAATAATGGGGTGGATGGAGACTGACAGAATCAGTGAGGGGACGGTGGTGAATAATGGGGGTGGATGGAGACTGACAGAATCAGTGAGGGGATGGTGGTGAATAATGGGGGTGGATGGAGACTGACAGAATCAGTGAGGGGACGGTGGTGAATAATGGGGGTGGATGGAGACTGACAGAATCAGTGAGGGGACGGTGGTGAATAATGGGGGTGGATGGAGACTGACAGAATCAGTGAGGGGACGGTGGTCAATAATGGGGGTGGATGGAGACTGACAGAATCAGTGAGGGGACGGTGGTGAATAATGGGGGTGGATGGAGACTGACAGAATCAGTGAGGGGACGGTGGTGAATAATGGGGGTGGATGGAGACTGACAGAATCAGTGAGGGGACGGTGGTGAATAATGGGGGTGGATGGAGACTGGACCAAACCAGTCGGACTGTGTGGCTGGTCAATGGAGACCAGAGGTTCAGTCTGCTATTTCTGATTGGAACAAAGACAACACTTCCTTGTCTCTCTCTCTTCTGATTGGAACAAAGACAACATCTCCCAGTCTCTCTTTCTTCTGATTGGAACAAAGACAACATCTCCCTGTCTCTCTCTCTTCTGATTGGAACAAAGAAAACATCTCCCTGTCTCTCTTTCTTCTGATTGGAACAAAGAAAACATCTCCCTGTCTCTCTCTCTCTTCTGATTGGAACAAAGACAACATCTCCCTGTCTCTCTCTCTTCTGATTGGAACAAAGACAACATCTCCCTGTCTTCTCTCTTCTGATTGGAACAAAGAAAACATCTCCCTGTCTCTCTCTCTCTTCTGATTGGAACAAAGAAAACATCTCCCTGTCTCTCTTGCTTTCTCTCCCTCTCTCAGGGATCTTTCTGCTATAGAGTTTTTTAGGGACGCCTAAGACCAAAATATAGAAATAAATAACAATACGGAACGTATTTCGATGTTTTCCCACTTTATTACGTTACAGCCTTATTCTAAAATGGAAATATCACAATTACATAAGTATTCAGACTCTTTACACAGTACTTTGTTGAAGCAATTCTGGCAGCGATTACAGCCTCTAGTCTTCTTGAGCCTTCAAACTTGTTCCATTTAGTAATGAAGGCCTCCTGTGGTCATGGGGACCTTCAATGACAGCAGACATTTTGTTGGTCCCCTTCCCCAGATCTGTGCCTCGACACAACGGTGTTTCAGAGATCTTCGTAAATAATTCCTTCCACCTCATGGCTTGGTTTTTGCTCTGACATCCACTGTTAACTGTGGGACCTTATATAGACAGGTGTGTGTGTCTTTCCAAATCATGTCCAATCAATTTAAATTTACCACAGGTGGACTCCAATCAAGTTGTAGAAACATCTCAAGGATGATCAATGGAAACAGGATGCACCTGAGCTCAATTTCTAGTCTCATAGCAAAGTGTCTGAATACTTAAGTAAATAAGGTTTTTATATTTGATTCCTTTGCAAAAATATCTAAAAACCAGTTTCTGCTTTGTCAGTGTGATTTTTTTTTATGCATTTAATCCATTTTAAAATGAGACGAACATAAAATGTGGAAAATGCGAAGGGGTCTGAATACTTTCTCGAACGCACGATCGATCGACACACTGAACAAAAATATAAACGCAACACGTAAAGTGTTGGTCCCATGTTTCACGAGCTGAAATAAAAAAAATCCCAGAAATCTTCCATACGGATGAAAGCTTATTTCTCTCAAAAGGTTGTGCACAAATATGTCTACATTCCTGTTAGTGAGCATTTCTCCTTCGCCAAGATAATCCAACCACCTGACAGGTGTGGCATATCAACAAGCTGATTAAAAAGCACCTTGTGCTGGGGCCAATAAAAGGTCACTAAAATGTGCAGTTTTATCGCAACACAACGCCACAGATGTCTCAAGATTTGGGGAGCGTGCAATTGGCATGCTGACTGCAGGAATGTCCACCAGAGCTGTTGCCAGAGAATTTAACGTTCATTTCTCTACCATAAGCCGCCTCCAAAAACATTTTAGAGAATTTGTCAGTACGTCCAACCGGCCTCTCAACCGCAGACCACGTGTAACCACGCCAACCCAGGACCTCCACATCCAGCTTCTTCACCTGCGGGATCGTCTGGGCGGATTGCTGAGGAGTATTTCTGTCTCTAATAAGGCCCTTTTGTGGGGGAAAACTCATTCTGATTGGCTGGGCCTGGCTTCCAAGCGGGTGGGCCTATGACCTCCCAGGCCCACCCATGCCTGCGCCCCTGCCTAGTCATGTTAAATCCATAGATTAGGGCGCAATGAATTTATTCAATTGGCTAATTTCCTTCTATGAACTGTAACTTGTAATGTTTGCATTCCGCGATCGGTACAGTGTGCTGATTTAAGACCTCTAGGAAATATCAGGAGTGTCTCTGCGTGTGTCTCTGCGTGTGTGTCTCTGCGTGTGTGTCTCTGCGTGTGTGTCTCTGCGTGTGTGTCTCTGCGTGTGTGTCTCTGCGTGTGTGTCTCTGTGTGTGTGTCTCTGTGTGTGGGTCTGTGTAGTAGATTTCCTAAGGGATCAGTATTAATGAAATTCTCTCCATCGAAATGAAAAAAAACAAGAACCTGTGTGATCCTGAGACAGGAAGTGATGGTGTGAGGGGTGAAGGATGTTCTGTCAGGAAGATGGGGGAGAGAGGGGGCAAGAAGACGGGGGAGAGAGGGGGCAATAAGACGGGGGAGAGAGGGGGCAATAAGACGGGGGAGAGAGGGGGCAATAAGACGGGGGAGAGAGGGGGCAATAAGACGGGGGAGAGAGGGGGCAATAAGACGGGGGAGAGAGGGGGCAATAAGACGGGGGAGAGAGGGGGCAATAAGACGGGGGACAGAGGGGGCAATAAGACGGGGGGGGAGAGGGGGGCATTCTTGGTGTGACCCAAGGGAGGAAAGAGGGGGCAGCCTCCCTGGAGAGCTGTGAGATGTGTATTTAAGATCTTTGGAGGATTTACTGATGGACCGTTGGAAAAATGTTCATACCGGTCTGGAGTAGGGCCACCACTGGCAGAGAGTAGGGCCACCACTGGCAGAGAGTAGGGCCACCACTGGCAGAGAGTAGGGCCACCACTGGCAGGGAGTAGGGCCACCACTGGCAGGGAGTAGGGCCACCACTGGCAGGGAGTAGGGCCACCACTGGCAGGGAGTAGGGCCACCACTGGCAGGGAGTAGGGCCACCACTGGCAGGGAGTAGGGCCACCACTGGCAGGGAGGAGGGGCCACCACTGGACAGGGAGAGTAGGGCCACCACTGGCAGGGAGTAGGGCCACCACTGGCAGAGAGTAGGGCCACCACTGGCAGAGAGTAGGGCCACCACTGGCAGGGAGTAGGGCCACCACTGGCAGGGAGTAGGGCCACCACTGGCAGGGAGTAGGGCCACCACTGGCAGGGAGTAGGGCCACCACTGGCAGAGAGTAGGGCCACCACTGGCAGGGAGTAGGGCCACCACTGGCAGGGAGTAGGGCCACCACTGGCAGGGAGTAGGGCCACCACTGGCAGGGAGTAGGGCCACCACTGGCAGGGAGTAGGGCCACCACTGGCAGGGAGTAGGGCCACCACTGGCAGGGAGTAGGGCCACCACTGGCAGAGAGTAGGGCCACCACTGGCAGAGAGTAGGTTAGAGCAGTAAGAAAGAATGGTTTAGTGTTGGAGCAGGAAGGAGGTTAGAGCAGTAAGACAGAATGGTTTAGTGTTGGAGCAGGAAGGAGGTTAGAGCAGTAAGACAGAATGGTTTAGTGTTGGAGCAGGAAGGAGGTTAGAGCAGTAAGACAGAATGGTTTAGTGTTGGAGCAGGAAGGAGGTTAGAGCAGTAAGACAGAATGGTTTAGTGTTGGAGCAGGTAGGAGGTTAGAGCAGTAAGACAGAATGGTTTAGTGTTGGAGCAGGAAGGAGGTGGGAGTGGAGGCGATAGCAGCTCTGTTCCGTTCTCTCTGATTGGAGCGTTTCTCTGAACAGACCGCTGTAGATCACGGTTTACCAGTGAACAGAACACACTCCCCGACCTGGGCTGCATAAGTGCTTCATAAATATATTTTAACAACGTTTTTACTTTTACTACAAGTATTCTTCTCTGGTGTGCCTCTCTCCTGCTCCTCTGTTGTGGCCTCCGGGTCATAAATTAACTCTGGAGGACTCGGGAGACATAGTACATTCCAAATGGCACCATAATCCCTATATAGTGCACTACTTTAGACCTGACCCTTAGAGGCTCTAATCAAAAGGAGTGCACTATATAGGGAATAGGGTGCCATTTGGGGAGCATCCAGAGAGTCTGGGCTGGCTGGCTCTGTCAGTGGGCAGGCAGAGAGTCTCTGAGCTTTGGCTCATAAAACAATAGGCCTTTCCCTGCACCTCCTTCCCCCTGGCCCTGATTGGAGTCTAAATCATGGAGTTCAGCTGCTCCATACTATGTCCTCTCCCTCACTTTTCTCAACGACAAAGAGAGAACGAGAGAGAGAGAGAGAGAGACGTACAGAGCGAGAGAGAGGGAGACAGAGCGAGGGAGAGGGAGACAGAGCGAGGGAGAGACGGACAGAGCGAGGGAGAGACGGACAGAGCGAGGGAGAGAGGGACAGAGCGAGAGAGAGAGGGACAGAGCGAGGGAGAGACGGACAGAGCGAGGGAGGAGAGACGGACAGAGCGAGGGAGGGAGAGACGGACAGAGCGAGGGAGGGAGGAGGGACAGAGCGAGGGAGAGACGGGACAGAGCGAGGGAGGGAGGGGAGGGACAGAGCGAGGGAGGGAGGGAGGGACAGAGCGAGGGAGGGAGGGAGGGACAGAGCGAGGGAGGGAGGGAGGGACAGAGCGAGGGATGGAGGGACAGAGCGAGGGAGGGAGGGACAGAGCGAGGGAGGGAGGGACAGAGCGAGGGAGGGAGGGACAGAGCGAGGGAGGGAGGGACAGAGCGAGGGAGGGAGGGACAGAGCGAGGGAGGGAGGGACAGAGCGAGGGAGGGAGGGACAGAGCGAGGGAGAGACGGACAGAGCGAGGGAGAGACGGACAGAGCGAGGGAGAGACGGACAGAGCGAGAGACGGACAGAGCGAGGGAGAGACGGACAGAGCGAGGGAGAGACGGACAGAGCGAGGGAGAGACGGACAGAGCGAGCGAGAGACGGACAGAGCGAGCGAGAGACGGACAGAGCGAGCGAGAGACGGACAGAGCGAGAGATGCTCTACATACAGAATTCTGCAAAAATATCCTCTGTGTTCAACGTAAAACACCAAATAATGCAGAGCAGAATTAGGATGATTCACGCTAATTATCAAAATCCAGAAAAGAGCCGATAAATTCTACAACCACCTAAAAGGAAGTGATTCCCAAACCTTCCATAACAAAGCCATCACCTACAGAGAGATGAACCTGGAGAAGAGTCCCCTAAGCAAGCTGGTCCTGGGGCTCTGTTCACAAACACAAACAGACCCCACAGAGACCCAGAACAGCAACACAATTGGACCCAACCAAATCATGAGAAAACAAAAAGTACTTTTAAATAATTAACCAAAAAACTGAGCAAAATATGTTTTTTGAACCCTGAACAGAGAGAACACAGTGGCAGAATACCTGACCACTTTGACTGACCCAAACTTAAGGAAAGCTTTGACTATGTACAGACTCAGTGAGCAGAGCCTTGCTATTGAGAAAGACCACCGTAGGCAGACCTGGCTCTCAAGAGAAGACAGGCTATGTGCAACACTGCCCACAAAATGAGGTGGAAACTGAGCTGCACTTCCTAACCTCCTGCCCAATGTAGGACCATATTAGAGACACATATTTCCCTCAGATTACACAGATCCACAAAGAATTCAAAAACAAATCCAATTTTGATAAAATCCCATATCTACTGGGTGAAATACCACAGTGTGACATCACAGCAGTAAGATGTGTGACCTGTTGCCACAAGAAAAGGTCAACCAGTGAAGACAAACAACAATTATAAATACAACCTATATTTATGTTGATTTATTTTCCCTTCTCTACTTTAACTCCTTGCACATCGTTACAACACTACACTGTAGGCAGTAATAACACCTGACATGTCTCTATTCTAAACCTCTTCTGGGTGTCATGTTACTGTTCATTTACCTTACTGTCTGTCTATTCTACTTGCTTTGGGAAAGTAATCACGTCTCCCACGCTAACAAAACTCTTTGAATTGTGTTGAATTGACAGAGAGCGAGAGAGACAGAGAGAGAGAGAGAGAGAGAGAGACAGAGAGACAGAGAGACACAGAGAGAGACACAGAGAGAGAGACAGAGAGAGAGACAGAGAGAGAGACAGAGAGAGAGACAGAGAGAGAGACAGAGAGAGAGACAGAGAGAGAGAGACAGAGAGAGAGAGACAGAGAGAGAGAGAGAGAGAGAGAGAGAGACAGAGAGATAGGAGAGAGAGACAGAGAGAGAGAGAGAGAGAGAGAGAGAGAGACAGAGATTTATGGCACACGAGACACTTGTCTGATTCACACCTGTCTCAGTGGACTGATCCATTGTGGAGGCCTGTCTCAATGGACTGATCCATTGTGGAGGCCTGTCTCAGTGGACTCATCCATTGTGGAGGCCTGTCTCAGTGGACTCATCCATTGTGGAGGCCTGTCTCAGTGGACTCATCCATTGTGGAGGCCCGTCTCAGTGGACTCATCCATTGTGGAGGCCCGTCTCAGTGGACTCATCCATTGTGGAGGCCCGTCTCAGTGGACTCATCCATTTTGGAGGCCCGTCTCAGTGGACTGATCCATTGTGGAGGCCCGTCTCAGTGGACTCATCCATTGTGGAGGCCCGTCTCAGTGGACTCATCCATTGTGGAGGCCCGTCTCAGTGGACTCATCCATTGTGGAGGCCTGTCTCAGTGGACTCATCCATTGTGGAGGCCCGTCTCAGTGGACTCATCCATTGTGGAGGCCCGCCTCAGTGGACTCATCCATTGTGGAGGCCCGCCTCAGTGGACTCATCCATTGTGGAGGCCCGTCTCAGTGGACTCATCCATTGTGGAGGCCCGTCTCAGTGGACTCATCCATTGTGGAGGCCCGTCTCAGTGGACTCATCCATTGTGGAGGCCCGTCTCAGTGGACTCATCCATTGCGGAGGCCTGTCTCAGTGGACTCATCCATGGCGGAGGCCTGTCTCAGTGGACTCATCCGTTGCGGAGGCCCGTCTCAGTGGACTCGTCCATTGCGGAGGCCCGTCTCAGTGGACTCGTCCATTGCGGAGGCCTGTCTCAGTGGACTCGTCCATTGCGGAGGCCTGTCTTATTATTACAGTCTTACTGTTGTTATTGTAGGAGTGGACTCGTTGTTTGCAGAGCGCGTAACCTAGGTTACACTTCATTCCATTTACGAGTTGTCAGTTTATTCACTGTCTTCTGTTTGGAGCTCCTGTCAATGTTGAGTACAGACACACACCTGATTACACATAGCAATAGGTCTATAGACTACCTGGCCCTGATTACACATAGAAGTAGGTCTATAGACTACCTGATTACACATAGAAGTAGGTCTATAGACTACCTGGCCCTGATTACACATAGAAGTAGGTCTATAGACTACCTGGCCCTGATTACACATAGAAGTAGGTCTATAGACTACCTGATTACACATAGAAGTAGGTCTATAGACTACCTGGCCTGATTACACATAGAAGTAGGTCTATAGACTACCTGGCCTGATTACACATAGAAGTAGGTCTATAGACTACCTGGCCCTGATTACACATAGAAGTAGGTCTATAGACTACCTGGCCCTGATTACACATAGAAGTAGGTCTATAGACTACCTGGCCCTGATTACACATAGAAGTAGGTCTATAGACTACCTGATTACACATAGAAGTAGGTCTATAGACTACCTGGCCCTGATTACACATAGAAGTAGGTCTATAGACTACCTGGCCTGATTACACATAGAAGTAGGTCTATAGACTACCTGGCCCTGATTACACATAGAAGTAGGTCTATAGACTACCTGGCCCTGATTACACATAGAAGTAGGTCTATAGACTACCTGGCCCTGATTACACATAGAAGTAGGTCTATAGACTACCTGGCCCTGATTACACATAGAAGTAGGTCTATAGACTACCTGGCCCTGATTACACATAGAAGTAGGTCTATAGACTACCTGGCCCTGATTACACATAGAAGTAGGTCTTTAGACTACCTGGCCCTGATTACACATAGAAGTAGGTCTATAGACTACCTGGCCCTGATTACACATAGAAGTAGGTCTATAGACTACCTGGCCCTGATTACATATAGAAGTAGATCTATAGACTACCTGGCCCTGATTACACATAGAAGTAGGTCTATAGACTACCTGGCCTGATTACACATAGAAGTAGGTCTATAGACTACCTGGCCCTGATTACACATAGAAGTAGGTCTATAGACTACCTGGCCTGATTACACATAGAAGTAGGTCTATAGACTACCTGATTACACATAGAAGTAGGTCTATAGACTACCTGGCCCTGATTACACATAGAAGTAGGTCTATAAATGTGTCCATTTGGGGATCTGATTTGTATTTCTGATGGTCTTAACTCACCATCACTGAGGAGCTTCTCAAAGTAGTTTTTTCTTCATCTCAAAACAGCAAGTAAACAGAGTCTGTTTTTAAATATATTGAGAATGACAATATATCCTCAACATAGCTCATTTAAAATACCTTTCCAGCTCACTGTCTTTCCATAACCACTCAGAGTGAAAGGGAGAAAACGTAATGCTCTGATCCGGTGGAAAGTATAGAATAATTCTACCTGATTACTTGTTATCCATTACCCAAATGGTCTACAGCGATGTCTGTCTGTATGGAGCTCACTTGAGGGAGAAACTCTTGAAGGGCCCAGAATATTCTATACAATGTAGCAAGTTAGCTAGTATGAGCTTCAGACCCGACACAAGATAATAGTTGATAATGTTTCAAGGAGCTTCAGACCAGACACAAGTTAATAGTTGATAATGTTTCAAGTAGCTTCAGACCAGACACAAGATAATAGTTGATAATGTTTCAAGGAGCTTCAGACCAGACACAAGATCATAGTTGATAATGTTTCAAGGAGCTTCAGACCAGACACAAGTTAATAGTGGATAATGTTTGAAGTTCGTTGCAGTCAGGCCATGTGTAGCCTTTGTGATTCATAGGATATTTATTTTTAATCAGGATATTTTCTACCTGCAGGCTGCAATGTTTGTATTTGTTGGCTTTATGTCGGGCTATTTTTAAAATAATTGGTAATAGAAGTTACTTTTAGAATTTTGATTAACAACAATGATTGAGATAAAAACGTTATTATAAATTGTTCCATGTGCATTTGAAAATCATAACTTGCACACAGATCGGTAGAAATGGTAAGATGAACTGGTATCCAAATGGAAAGGGTTGCCGACCGCTGGTGTAGCCTGTTACCTACTGGCAACTACAGGAAATAACAGCCTGTTACCTACTGGCAACTACAGGAAATAACAGCCTGTTACCTACTGGCAACTACAGCAAATAACAGCCTGTTACCTACTGGCAACTACAGCAAATAACAGCCTGTTACCTACTGGCAACTACAGGAAATAACAGCCTGTTACCTACTGGCAACTACAGGAAATAACAGCCTGTTACCTACTGGCAACTACAGGAAATAACAGCCTGTTACCTACTGGCAACTACAGCAAATAACAGCCTGTTACCTACTGGCAACTACAGCAAATAACAGCCTGTTACCTACTGGCAACTACAGAAAATAACAGCCTGTTACCTACTGGCAACTACAGAAAATAACAGCCTGTTACCTACTGGCAACTACAGCAAATAACAGCCTGTTACCTACTGGCAACTACAGCAAATAACAGCCTGTTACCTACTGGCAACTACAGGAAATAACAGCCTGTTACCTACTGGCAACTACAGAAAATAACAGCAGAATCTGTCAAGGCCAGCGGAATCTGTCAAGGCCAGCGGAATCTGTCAAGGCCAGCGGAATCTGTTGGGGTCGGGAACAGGTCAGGCTATCTTGATCTCTGGCTCCCTCGAGTCATTTGTGTCTAAATTATTTAAGCATCAGACAAGATCAGGAGCAACATAAAGTTGATTTTATTAACAGGGTGTGTCTATATATGGGAAAATACACGTTTTAACATTTAGACCAATCGATTGGTCGAAAGAACAGATGACTCGGTCGACTAATATATTGTAATTCTCGTTTTTTTGGGGGGGGCCCTACTGGCCACTGGCTGAACTGCACTTGTTTCCCAGGAATGAGGACAAACACCCTGAAGCTAGCCCTGGGTCACATAACGTAACGTTGACAAACACCCTGAAGCTAGCCCTGGGTCACATAACGTAACGTTGACAAACACCCTGAAGCTAGCCCTGGGTCACATAACGTAACGTTGACAAACACCCTGAAGCTAGCCCTGGGTCACATAACGTAACGTTGACAAACACCCTGAAGCTAGCCCTGGGTCACCTAACGTAACGTTGACAAACACCCTGAAGCTAGCCCTGGGCCACATAACGTAACGTTAACAAACACCCTGAAGCTAGCCCTGGGTTTCATAACGTAACGTTAACAAACACCCTGAAGCTAGCCCTGGGTCACCTAACGTAACGTTGACAAACACCCTGAAGCTAGCCCTGGGCCACATAACGTAACGTTAACAAACACCCTGAAGCTAGCCCTGGGCCACATAACGTAACGGTAACAAACACCCTGAAGCTAGCCCTGGGTCACATAACGTAACGTTAACAAACACCCTGAAGCTAGCCCTGGGTCACATAACGTAACGTTAACAAACACCCTGAAGCTAGCCCTGGGTCACATAACGTAACATTAACAAACACCCTGAAGCTAGCCCTGGGTCACATAACGTAACGTTAACAAACACCCTGAAGATAGCCCTGGGTCATAACGTTGAAAAACACCCTGAAGCTAGCCCTGGGTCACATAACATAACGTTAACAAACACCCTGAAGCTAGCCCTGGGTCACATAACGTAACGTTAACAAACACCCTGAAGCTAGCCCTGGGTCACATAACGTTAACAAACACCCTGAAGCTAGCCCTGGGCCACATAACGTAACGTTGACAAACACCCTGAAGCTAGCCCTGGGTCACATAAAGTAACGTTAACAAACACCCTGAAGCTAGCCCTGGGTCATAACGTTGAAAAACACCCTGAAGCTAGCCCTGGGTCACATAACGTTAACAAACACCCTGAAGCTAGCCCTGGGTCACATAACGTAACGTTGACAAACACCCTGAAGCTAGCCCTGGGCCACATAACGTAACGTTAACAAACACCCTGAAGCTAGCCCTGGGTTTCATAACGTAACGTTAACAAACACCCTGAAGCTAGCCCTGGGTCACATAACGTAACGTTGACAAACACCCTGAAGCAATCCCTGGGCCACATAACGTAACGTTAACAAACACCCTGAAGCTAGCCCTGGGTTTAATAACGCAAAATAACGTTAACAAACACCCTGAAGCTAGCCCTGGGTCACATAACGTAACGTTGACAAACACCCTGAAGCTAGCCCTGGGCCACATAACGTAACGTTAACAAACACCCTGAAGCTAGCCCTGGGTTTCATAACGTAACGTTAACAAACACCCTGAAGCTAGCCCTGGGTCACATAACGTAACGTTGACAAACACCCTGAAGCTAGCCCTGGGCCACATAACGTAACGTTAACAAACACCCTGAAGCTAGCCCTGGGTTTCATAACGTAACGTTAACAAACACCCTGAAGCTAGCCCTGGGTCACCTAAAGTAACGTTGACAAACACCCTGAAGCTAGCCCTGGGTCACATAACGTAACGTTAACAAACACCCTGAAGATAGCCCTGGGTCATAACGTTGAAAAACACCCTGAAGCTAGCCCTGGGTCACATAACATAACGTTAACAAACACCCTGAAGCTAGCCCTGGGTCACATAACGTAACGTTAACAAACACCCTGAAGCTAGCCCTGGGTCACATAACGTTAACAAACACCCTGAAGCTAGCCCTGGGCCACATAACGTAACGTTGACAAACACCCTGAAGCTAGCCCTGGGTCACATAAAGTAACGTTAACAAACACCCTGAAGCTAGACCTGGGTCATAACGTTGAAAAACACCCTGAAGCTAGCCCTGGGTCACATAACATAACGTTAACAAACACCCTGAAGCTAGCCCTGGGTCACATAACGTAACGTTAACAAACACCCTGAAGCTAGCCCTGGGTCATAACGTTGACAAACACCCTGAAGCTAGCCCTGGGCCACATAACGTAACGTTGACAAACACCCTGAAGCTAGCCCTGGGTCACATAACATAACGTTAACAAACACCCTGAAGCTAGCCCTGGGTCACATAACGTAATGTTAACAAACACCCTGAAGCTAGCCCTGGGTCACATAACGTAACGTTAACAAACATCCTGAAGCTAGCCCTGGGTCACATAACGTAACGTTGACAAACACCCTGAAGCTAGCCCTGGGTCACATAACATAACGTTAACAAACACCCTGAAGCTAGCCCTGGATCACATAACGTTAACAAACACCCTGAAGCTAGCCCTGGGCCACATAACGTAACGTTGACAAACACCCTGAAGCTAGCCCTGGGTCACATAACGTTAACAAACACCCTGAAGCTAGCCCTGGGTCACATAACATAACGTTAACAAACACCCTGAAGCTAGCCCTGGGCCACATAACGTAATGTTAACAAACACCCTGAAGCTAGCCCTGGGTCACATAACGTAACGTTGACAAACACCCTGAAGCTAGCCCTGGGTCACATAACATAACGTTAACAAACACCCTGAAGCTAGCCCTGGGTCAAATAACGTAACGTTGACAAACACCCTGAAGCTAGCCCTTGGTCACATAACGTTAACAAACACCCTGAAGCTAGCCCTGGGTCACATAACGTAACGTTGACAAACACTCTGAAGCTAGCCCTGGGTCACATAACGTAACGTTAACAAACACCCTGAAGCTAGCCCTGGGTCACATAACGTTAACAAACACCCTGAAGCTAGCCCTGGGTTACATAACGTTAACAAACACCCTGAAGCTAGCCCTGGGTCACATAACGTTAACAAACACCCTGAAGCTAGCCCTGGGGCATAACGTAACGTTGACAAACACCCTGAAGCTAGCCCTGGGCCACATAACGTTAACAAACACCCTGAAGCAAGCCCTGGGCCACATAACGTTAACAAACACCCTGAAGCTCGCCCTGGGTCACATAACGTTAACAAACACCCTGAAGCTAGCCCTGGGTCACATAACGTAACGTTGACAAACACCCTGAAGCTAGCCCTGGGTCACATAACATAACGTTAACAAACACCCTGAAGCTAGCCCTGGGTCACATAACGTTAACAAACACCCTGAAGCTAGCCCTGGGCCACATAACGTAACGTTGACAAACACCCTGAAGCTAGCCCTGGGTCACATAACGTAACGTTGACAAACACCCTGAAGCTAGCCCTGGGTCACATAACGTAACGTTAACAAACACCCTGAAGCTAGCCCTGGGTCACATAACGTTAACAAACACCCTGAAGCTAGCCCTGGGTTACATAACGTTAACAAACACCCTGAAGCTAGCCCTGGGTAACATAACGTTAACAAACACCCTGAAGCTAGCCCTGGGGCATAACGTAACGTTGACAAACACCCTGAAGCTAGCCCTGGGCCACATAACGTTAACAAACACCCTGAAGCAAGCCCTGGGCCACATAACGTTAACAAACACCCTGAAGCTCGCCCTGGGTCACATAACGTTAACAAACACCCTGAAGCTAGCCCTGGGTCACATAACGTAACGTTGACAAACACCCTGAAGCTAGCCCTGGGCCACATAACGTTAACAAACACCCTGAAGCTAGCCCTGGGTTACATAAAGTTAACAAACACCCTGAAGCTAGCCCTGGGTCACATAACGTTAACAAACACCCTGAAGCTAGCCCTGGGGCATAACGTAACGTTGACAAACACCCTGAAGCTAGCCCTGGGCAACATAACGTTAACAAACACCCTGAAGCTAGCCCTGGGCCACATAACGTTAACAAACACCCTGAAGCTAGCCCTGGGCCACATAACGTTAACAAACACCCTGAAGCTAGCCCTGGGCCACATAACGTTAACAAACACCCTGAAGCTAGCCCTGGGTCACATAACGTTAACAAACACCCTGAAGCTAGCCCTGGGCCACATAACGTTGACAAACACCCTGAAGCTAGCCCTGGGTCACATAACGTTAACAAACACCCTGAAGCTAGCCCTGGGTTTCATAAAGTAACGTTAACAAACACCCTGAAGCTAGCCCTGGGTCACATAACGTAACGTTAACAAACACCCTGAAGCTAGCCCTGGGTCATAACGTTAACAAACACCCTGAAGCTAGCCCTGGGGCACATAACGTTAACAAACACCCTGAAGCTAGCCCTGGGGCACATAACGTTAACAAACACCCTGAAGCTAGCCCTGGGTCATAACGTTAACAAACACCCTGAAGCTAGCCCTGGGTCACATAACGTTAACAAACACCCTGAAGCTAGCCCTGGGCCACATAACGTAACGTTGACAAATACACAACCATCACTTCCTTCATTTGGGAAGTTGACAGGAGGCCAATAAGAATCTTAATTAATCCACAAAAACATGGATGTTGTAGACGTGTCCTGGATTCTAAAACACACTAATATTACAAAGGATTTAGGACTATGTATGAAACCTACCGATGAAGACTGGTGAGCTAATCAAAAGTGATTTTGCCTTAATTTAACTAGGCAAGTCAGTTAAGAACAAATTCTTATTTACAATGACAGCCTAGGGACAGTGGGTTAACTGCCTTGTTCAGGGGCAGAACGATAGACTTTTACTTTGTCAGCTCGGGGATTCAATCTTGCAACCTTTCGGTTACTAGTCCAATGCTCTAACCAATAGGCTACGCTGCCGCCCCATGGGACTGGATGTGTAGTCTTCCTACGGACCATATGTTTGATTGATGAATGTATTTTACAGATGTATTGTGCATCTGTGGTGTTTTCTATACTCAGAACAGAGAGAGAAAAAGAGACCAGTGGTAAGAAAAATAAAATGATTACTCTGTTTTGCTGTTGTGAAAAGTTCAGTTCCACCCACGTCAAGCCAACCATTCCTGGTAGCTTAATTAGGCTTGTCTCGTCAATGCCGTAAATCAATTCTGAATTGAATCCTCTCCCACTCCTGGCCATACAGCCTCTGGAAAAACATGCAGAAGGAACATCATGGGGAAATAGGTAAATGTCAGACCTGCTACAAGGAATTGATGGGACATATAAAGGATAGGTCAGACAGTCGTGGTACTAAAATACTACAACCCTCACCCTGTCTCTACCTCCCTTAAAATACTACAACCCTCACCCCGTCTCTTCCTCCCCTAAAATACTACAACCCTCACCCTGTCTCTTCCTGCCCTAAAATACTACAACCCTCACCCTGTCTCTTCCTGTCCTAAAATACTACAACCCTCACCCTGTCTCTTCCTCCCCTAAAATACTACAACCCTCACCCTGTCTCTTCCTCCCCTAAAATACTACAACCCTCACCCTGTCTCTTCCTCCCCTAAAATACTACAACCCCCACCCCGTCTCTACCTCCCCTAAAATACTACAACCCTCACCCTGTCTCTTCCTCACCTAAAATACTACAACCCTCACCCTGTCTCTACCTCCCCTAAAATACTACAACCCTCACCCTGTCTCTACCTCCCCTAAAATACTACAACCCCCACCCCGTCTCTACCTCCCCTAAAATACTACAACCCTCACCCTGTCTCTTCCTCCCCTAAAATACTACAACCCTCACCCTGTCTCTACCTCCCCTAAAATACTACAACCCTCACCCTGTCTCTTCCTCCCCTAAAATACTACAAACATAAACCCTCACCCTGTCTCTACCTCCCCTACAATACTACACCCTCACCCTGTCTCTTCCTCCCCTAAAATACTACACCCCTCACCTGTCTCTCTACCTCCCCTAAAATACTACAACCCCCACCCCGTCTCTACCTCCCCTAAAATACTACAACCCTCACCCTGTCTCTTCCTCCCCTAAAATACTACAACCCTCACCCTGTCTCTACCTCCCCTAAAATACTACAACCCTCACCCTGTCTCTTCCTCCCCTAAAATACTACAACCCTCACCCTGTCTCTACCTCCCCTAAAATACTACAACCCTCACCCTGTCTCTTCCTCCCCTAAAATACTACAACCCTCACCCTGTCTCTTCCTCCCCTAAAATACTACAACCCTCACCCCGTCTCTACCTCCCCTAAAATTCTACAACCCTCACCCTGTCTCTTCCTCCCCTAAAATACTACAACCCTCACCCTGTCTCTTCCTCCCCTAAAATACTACAACCCTCACCCTGTCTCTTCCTCCCCTAAAATACTACAACCCTCACCCTGTCTCTACCTCCCCTAAAATACTACAACCCTCACCCTGTCTCTTCCTCCCCTAAAATACTACAACCCTCACCCTGTCTCTTCCTCCCCTAAAATACTACAACCCTCACCCTGTCTCTACCTCCCCTAAAATACTACAACCCTCACCCTGTCTCTACCTCCCCTAAAATACTACAACCCTCACCCTGTCTCTACCTCCCCTAAAATACTACAACCCTCACCCTGTCTCTACCTCCCCTAAAATACTACAACCCTCACAATGTCTCTACCTCCCCTAAAATACTACAACCCTCACCCTGTCTCTACCTCCCCTAAAATACTACAACCCTCACCCTGTCTCTTCCTGCCCTAAAATACTACAACCCTCACCCTGTCTCTTCCTCCCCTAAAATACTACAACCCTCACCCTGTCTCTACCTCCCCTAAAATACTACAACCCTCACCCTGTCTCTTCCTCCCCTAAAATACTACAACCCTCACCCTGTCTCTACCTGTTTCACTCTTTGCAGATGCATAGAGATGTTGTTTTTCTTGGATCAAAATGGTGACAAACACAACTGTTACAGCCCTGGGCTCAGTGAAGCAGACAACTGTTACAGCCCTGGGCTCAGTGAAGCAGACAACTGTTACAGCCCTGGGCTCAGTGAAGCAGACAACCGTTACAGCCCTGGGCTCAGTGAAGCAGACAACTGTTACAGCCCTGGACTCAGTGAAGCAGACACTTGATGGGTGTTGCTTTAACTCTGACAACGTGATGAGTTATAATTTGAGAGAAAAAAGGCCTGCTGGTTGACAGACTTCTCTTAACAAAGATAATCATGTCTCTGATAATGACAACAGTGAAACTTAGAGCAGCAGCACAGAGTAAGTGACAGACTTCTTTAGCTAGCGGTAATCAAGTCTCTCTGAAAACGACAACTAGGCTTAAAACCTAGTGCTGCAGGACAGCAGAGACATGGTAGGCCAGACCTCTCTTAACATAACCAATCATCTGTCTGTAAACGACAACAGTAAACCATTGAGAGATATCACATCTGTATCACATCTGTCCAGGGAGAGATATCACATCTGTCCAGGGAGAGATATCACATCTGTATCACATCTGTCCAGGGAGAGATATCACATCTGTCCAGGGAGAGATATCACATCTGTATCACATCTGTCCAGGGAGAGATATCACATCTGTCCAGGGAGAGATATCACATCTGTATCACATCTGTCCAGGGAGAGATATCGCATCTGTCCAGGGAGAGATATCGCATCTGTCCAGGGAGAGATATCCCATCTGGCCAGGGAGAGATATCCCATCTGTCCAGGGAGAGATATCCCATCTGTCCAGGGAGAGATATCCCATCTGTCCAGGGAGAGATATCCCATCTGTGCAGGGAGAGATATCCCATCTGTCCAGGGAGAGATATCCCATCTGTCCAGGGAGAGATATCCCATCTGTCCAGGGAGAGATATCCCATCTGTCCAGGGAGAGATATCCCATCTGTCCAGGGAGAGATATCGCATCTGTCCAGGGAGAGATATCCCATCTGTCCAGGGAGAGATATCCCATCTGTCCAGGGAGAGATATCCCATCTGTCCAGGGAGAGATATCCCATCTGTCCAGGGAGAGATATCGCATCTGGCCAGGGAGAGATATCGCATCTGTCCAGGGAGAGATATCGCATCTGTCCAGGGAGAGATATCGCATCTTGCCAGGGAGAGATATCACATCAGAAATCAGCCGTATCTGTAGTGTTGGTCCATATTAATAACCCCTGTAGTGTTGGTCCAATTAATAATCCCTGTAGTGTTGGTCCATATTAATAACCCCTGTAGGGTTGGTCCATATTAATAAACCCCTGTAGTGTTGGTCCATATAATAACCCCTGTAGTGTTGGTCCATATTAATAACCCCTGTAGTGTTGGTCCATATGAATAACCCCTGTAGTGTAGGTCCATATTATAACCCCTGTAGTGTAGGTCCATATTAATACCCCTGTAGTGTCGGTCCCTATTAAATACCCTGAAGTGTCGGTCCATATTAATAACCACTGAAGTGTCGGTCCATATTAATAACCCCTGTAGTGTTGGTCCATTTATAAACCCCTGTAGTGGTTGGTCCATCTTAATAACCCCTGTAGTGTTGGTCCTATTATAACCCCTGTAGTGTGTTGTCCATCTTATAAACCCTGTAGTGTTGGTCATATTAATAACCCTGTAGTGATGGTCCATATAAATAACCCCTGTAGGTGTTGGTCCATATTATAACCCCTGTAGTGTCGGTCACTATTAATCACCCCTGTAGTGTTGTCCAATTAATAAGCCCCTGTAGTGTTGGTCCATATTAATAACCCCTGTAGTGTCGGTCCATATAATAACCCCTGTAGTGTCGGTCCATATTAATAACCCCTGTAGTTGGTCCATATAATAACCCCTGTGTTGTCCAATAATAACCCCTGTAGTGTCGGTCCATATAAACCCCTGTAGTGTTGGTCCATATTAATAACCCCTGTAGTGTCGGTCCATATTAATAACCCCTGTAGTGTCGGTCCATATTAATAACCCCTGTAGTGTTGGTCCATATTAATAACCCCTGTAGTGATGGTCCATATTAATAACCCCTGTAGTGTCGGTCCATATTAATAACCCCTGTAGTGTTGGTCCATATTAATAACCCCTGTAGTGTCGGTCCATATTAATAACCCCTGTAGTGTCGGTCCATATTAATAACCCCTGTAGTGTTGGTCCATATTAATAACCCCTGTAGTGTCGGTCCATATTAATAACCCCTGTAGTGTTGGTCCATATTAATAACCCCTGTAGTGTTGGTCCATATAAATAACCCTCCACTCTGCA